>NC_037671.1:70254289-70542531 GCF_003255815.1 Theropithecus gelada | reverse complement strand
AAAAAAAAAAAAAAAAAAAAATCAGTAGCATTTCTATACACCAATAGCAAAGTATCTGAAAATGAAATCCAGAAACAATCTCATTTACAATAAGTACAAAAAAAAACCTAGGAATATATTTAATCAAGAAGGTAAAAGATCTTTACAATGAAAACTGGAAAACACTGATGAAAGAAATTGAGGAGGACACACAAATAGAAAAATATCCCATGTTCATGGATTGGAAAAATTAGTGTTTTTAAAATGTCATATTACTCAAAGCAATCTACAGGTTCCATGCAATCTCTATCAAAATATCAATGACATTCTTCACAGAAATAGAAAAACTATTCTAAAATTCATGTGGAATCACAAAAGACCCCAAATAGCCAAAGGCATCTTGAGTAAAATAACAAAGCTGGAGGCATCATACTACCTGACTTCAAAATATACTACAAAGCTGTGGTAACCAAAGATGCATAGTATTGTCAAAAAGAAAAAAGAAAAACCAGAAACATAAACCAATGAGACAGAATAGAGAGCTCAGAAATAAATTTCTGCATCTATAGCAAAAAGATTCTTGACAAAGTTTCCAAGAACACACATTAGGGAAAGGACAGCTTCTTTAATAAATAGTGGTGTGGGGCCAAGCACAGTGACTCACGCCTATAATCCCAGCACTGTGGGAGTCTGAGGTGGGCAGATCACTTGAGGTCAGGAGGTCAAGGCCACCCTAGCTAATATGGTAAAACCCCGTCTTTACTAAAACTATAAAAATCAATCAGGCATGGTGGTGTGCACCTGTAATCCCTGCTACTAGGGAGGCTGAGGCAGGAGAATCACTTGAACCCAGGAGGTGGAGGTTGCAGTGAGCTGAGATTGCACCACTGCACTTCAGCCTGGGGGCACAAAGCAAGACTCATCTCCAAATAAATAAATAGTGATAGGAAAACTGGATATTCATTTGCAGAAGAACAAGTCTAGACTCCCATCTCTGACCACATACAACAATCAGCTCGAAATGAGCTTAATGTAACTTGAGAAGACATAAAAGTAAGTCCTGAAACTATGAAACTACTAGAAAACAAACAAACAAACAAACAAAACCATAGAGGAATCACTGTATAACACTGGACCAGGCAAGAGATTTTTGGATGAGACCTCAAAAGCATGGTTAACAGAAACAAAAATAGACAAAATAAAACGTTTCTGCTCTACAAAGAAAACAATTTACAGAGTGAAGAGACAACCTCTTCAGAGAAGACATTTGCAAACCACAATTCTGAAAAGGGATTAATCTCCAAACTATATAAATAACCCAAACAGCTGAATAACCAAAAACGAATAATGTGATTTTAAAATAGGCAAAAGAGCTTACTAGACATTTCTCAAAAAAAGACATACAAATAAATGGTCAACAGGTATATGAAAATATGTCCAACATAACTAATTATAAGGAAATGTAAATCAAGGCCACAGTGATATATCACCTCACTCCAGTTAGAATATTATCAAGAATACAAAAGAAAACAAGTGTTAGCAAGGAAGTGGAGAACAGGGAACCCTTGCATACTGTTGGTGAGAAGTTGAATTAGTATAACCATTATGGAAAACAGTATGATGGTTCCTCAAAAAACAAAAAATGGAACTACCACATTATCCAGCAATCTCACTGCCAGATATTTAATCAAAGGACATAAAATCAGTAGGTTGAAAATAAATCTGCACTTTCATGTTTGCTGTGGCACTATTCACAATAGCCAAGACATAGAATCGACCTAAATGTCCAACAAGAGATGAGCGGATAAAGAAAATGAAGTATATATGGAATACTATTCAATCATCAGAAAGAATGAAATATTGACATTTGTGATGTCAATACTGATGAACCTGGAGGACTTTGCATTAAGTGAAATGAGACAGACACAGAAAGACAAATACTGTATGATCTCACTCATATATGGAACCTAAAAAGTTGATCTCATACAAGTAGAGGGTAAAACAGTGGTTACCAGAGACTGGAGAGGAGAGGACTGAGGCAGAATGACCAATGGGTGCAAAATTACAAGTAGACAAGAGGAACAAGTTCTGATGTTGCATTGCACAGTAGGATTACTATAGTTAATAATAATATATTGAGTATATTGAAATAGCTAGAAGAGAGGATTTTCAATGTTCTCACCACAAAAGAAGGGCAAGTGTTTGAGATGATGGATATGCTAATTACCCTAATTTGATCATTTACACAATGTATACATTTATTGAAACATCACATGGTGCCCCATAAATATGTGTATTTATTATGTGTCAATTAAAATGGCACAATTAAGATGACACAAATTATACATGCTCTGGTGTCTAATGCAGTGATATCAATTGGTGACATGAGAATAAATTCCTGAGCTCTGTGCATATGAATCATCTAACTTAAGTGGCAGGAAGTTACAGAATTAACATACACAATACAATTTGGAGAACCTAGGGCACTAAAAAATAATTAACAGAGACCTTTGCTGCTGAACAACCACAGTTAAATTTTATGTGAATCATACCTAAGATAAAAGTAGTAGTTAGTAAGAGCTTATCAAGGGTCTGGCACTGTCGTCCACATTTGACATATATCTACCTCAATTATCACAGCAATTTTGGAAGAGTGATACTCTTGTTCATATTTCACAGATAAGAAAACTGAGGCATTAATTATGTGGCAGAATTGTTATTTCAATTCAAATCTCATTCCAAAGACTTTTTCCTTCTTTTTTCTTGTATTCATTTTTAATACATAGTAGATATAAAGGATACAGAAGTGAAAAGGTAAAAAATGACATAAAGTAAAAAGTAAATCACTCTCCTGTCTTTATCCCCAGATTCACAGTTCCTCTCCCAGCTGAAAATCACTTTGTTAGTTTATATGTACTTCTAGAGATCTGTTACCAACTATCATGGTGGAATATTTTCTTTCTCATTTCAGTTTTATAAGTTTTGCCTCATGTATTTTGTCAGTCTGTTCTCAGGTTCATGAAAATTTAGTGTTGCTATATCTTCTTAGAAAATGGACTCCTGTGTAATTATGTAATGCTCCTCTATATCCCTAATAACCTTTCTTGTTCTGAAATCCACTATGTGTGATATTAATGTGGTTCTTCCAGCTTTCATTTGATGAGTGTCAGGATCATATTTATTCCTCCATTCCTTTACTTTTAACTTATCTGAGTTTTATGTTTAACATAGATTCATTCCTTGCAGACAACATATACTTGGTTTTTTTTTTTTTTGTAATCCACTCTGACAATCTTTGTCTTTTAGTTGATATATTTAGACCACTCACATTTAAAGTGATTATTGATATAAAAGGATTAATATCTATTGTCTTTATAACTATTTTCTATTTGTTGCATTGATTCCTTGTTTTTTGTTTTTCCCTCACTGCTGTGGACTGAGTGCTGTTTCCCTCAAAGTCGTATGTTGAAGTCCTAATCCCTAATGGATGGTATTTGGCAATAGAGCCTTTGGGAGATAGTTGGGGTAAGTTGAGGCCATGAGAGCAGTGCTCTCATGATGGGATCAGTATTCTTACAAGAAGAGATGCCAGACAGCTTACTCTCTCTTTTTATCTCTCTACCATGTGGGACAGAGAGAGTAAGTAGCTATCTGCAAGCCAGGAAGCAAGTCTTCACCAGAACCATGCTACATCATCCTGGTCTCAGATTTCCAGCCTCCAGAACTGTAAGAAAATAAACATATGTTGTTTAAGTCATCTACATTATAATATATTGTTATGGTAGCCCTAGCTAACTAAGATACCTACTTTTTATGCCACCTGGATACTGAGAGGCTTGATTCACTGGGGGTATTATTGTAAAAATCTATCCTAGTCCTTCTGTTGGCCCCATGGATTCACATCTCTTCCACACACAAGATTTACTCCCCACCTCTGAAGACCCCCAGAATCTCATCCAATCACTACATCAGGCTCAAAGTCCAGGCTATAGTCAGTCATCTGCATGAGGTCCTGATGCAAATGAGGCTTCTTAGGTGGAATTTCTCAAGGGCAGCATTTTGAGAGAAGCCATGGATCTGTGAGCTAAGTAGTTATTTTCATGCCACACATCCAAAATACATTGGTGAGATGAGGAGATGATAACTTCAGACTCTCACATTCCGAAGGGAGAGCAACAGAGGCATCATAGCGGTCACCAATTTATAACAATTATGCAATCCTGCCAGGCACTTGTTGTCAAAGTCCACAACTCTGGGAATGGGGAATTTTCTGTGATAGAGGTCAGTTCTGTTTCTTACCAGTGGTTCCTTAATGCCTTATTTTCCTTAGCGTTGTCTTTGATTTTTGGCCATTTTAATACAACACGAATTTGCTTATATCTGGTAGCGCTTCCTGAATCTTTACTTTGGAGAATTTAACATAGTTATGGCCATAGATATTCCTTCTGCCTCAACCTCTCTCTTCCCCATTTCTGAAATTTCAATTAAACAGAAGTTTAATCATCTCACTGAGTCTCATGCGCTCTTGCATTTTCATTTGTTTTTTGATACTTGTGACTTCCACATGAATCCTGTTAACAGTAACAGAGCCAGAGCAAGAACACTCAGCTGAGCTGAGATGTAAAGGAATATCCAGCACTTGTTCCAGATGAGTTTGTAGACTCCTCGGACCATTAGGTCTGAGAGAATAGAAGGCTGAATTTACTCTTGAGTAACAACTAATGATGTGCTGTTGCTAGAGTGAGAAAGAGAGGGAGAGAGAGAAAAACCATCTGGATATCAAATAAAAAGGAAGGTCCGTTATTGAAAAATAAACAGTGGGGGAATAAGGAAGGGAACAAGGTGCATAGAGGGGAGTATTACACAAAACCTGGGTTATAAGAAATATTAGCACTTCTCTTATTTTCAATTCAGCATCCTTAGTCCAGACAAATCTTTCCAGACATTTTGTTTCAGCATACTATATCATCATCCAGTTTTTATCACTACCCAACTAAGGAAGACAAAAAGAAAACATGGATAAAGAGGTAATGCATACATAGAACTCTCTCTCTCTCTCTCTCTCTCACTCACTTTATCAATCTTCAATAATTTAGGACAGGAAAACTTTCATGAGATTTCCCCATTTATTCACAGCTACTCTCAAACACATGCCCCAAGAATGTGCAGAATTTGCTGCATAGTCTTATGCCCCCACTATGTAGAACTAAATGAGGATTTTAGTAGGTAAGGAAGTGGAGTCAGTGTGCTGTAAGCCAGCTATTGATACTTCCAAAGTAACCACTTTCAGCTTACTAAAATGATGAGGCAAATCAGTATCTTATAGGAGCTTGACTGAGTAGGAAAGTAAGTGGACTTCTTCATTCAAATGAAAACAAAGGAGTTCTGAATTCATCTGAAAAATAAGACTTTACTAGTACAAAGAAGATATTCAAGTTTAGTGTGTTGAAACAGAGAAAATAGCTAAACGAGCAAAAAAAAAAAAAAAAAAAAAAAACCCTTGAAATATACTATGGCAAAAAATGGTGCTGCACTTAGGCCCAGAAATCGATACCAAATATGTCACTTACACACTTTGTGACCTTTGGCCAAATATTTACACATATTAAACCTCAAATTTTACAACTTTAAAGCAGAGAGAGAGAGATGCAGGCAAACTCTACCTCCATTATTATTTTACTAGAAGGATAAAATGAGATAAAGTGCATGAAGGCATTTTGTAAATCTCTGAGCACTGTGCAAATGTAAGACATTATTTTTGCAGTGATACCTATTATGAGAAAAATAAAAGATTAATTCAAGACATATTGCATGGTTATGAAAAACTCTGTACTTTAAGATATTCAGTTAATTTTAAGGGTCCTCATTGCTATAGACATGAACATTTAATCAGTCACTGGAAGAAGAAAAAAAAAAACCATCCAAAAGAGTTTGCCCAAGAAAAACCGATAAAACAAAGTCATGCCCTGTTTGCTTCCCAATCTTCTTTCAGCATTCTTTCACCCTTCCTGGCTGCATGATTTGCATACTTGGAGTTTTAGGCCATTGAAAATATGTATATTTGTTGAATGGAAAGGATGCAACAGAAATAGATGCCATTATTGTGGTTGGTAAAAATCTAGCTTAAGGGACAGTATCTGCAATGTGGAGCTAACCCAGTAAAGCTTGGTTTGCTCTGTTCTAGAAAAGGGATGCTGAATCTGCATGGGAGTAAAGAACATTCTTTCCCTTAGGACTTTGTCACTTCTGCTGATACACCTCACTGGTTTTATCTTTCAGATCAAATCTTTAAAATAAGAGAAACACAGGAAATCATTGGTACAGGGATAGAAAATTGGGAGGTTACCATAAAAAACCTTAATTTTTAGCTTTTTTACATTGTTGCAAGCGTAAGCATGAAATAGGAACACGAGTTTTCTTACTTACTTAGCAATGTCCTATTTTCCTTAGCTATTCTTAAAGACTGAGTAAGAACACCTTTATGTCATTCTCCTTCCTGATTCTAAAAATAGTGGGCGAAAGTAATGTCATAGTGATAATACAAAAATAACTGCCATTTATTGAGCATGTACTCCAGACCGGTATCTACTATCTTATTACATTATTACACTTTGGGAGAATTCCAGGCAGATTTCAAAATTCTCATTTACAGATAAGAAAACCAAGTTTCAGAAGGTTAAATAATTTAAACAGGTAACACAACTAGTAAGTGGCAAAATGCAAACAAACAAACCTCATGGAATGATGGAATGGAATGATTCTTTACTTGCTAGGAAAATTTGTTAGCCAGGTAACAGAGCATTTGGGGAACGGGAATGCTGCTTTATTTAATTTCTTGATAGCTGAAGAATAATCAGAAAATGTGTTGTTATAACCATTGACACAAATGTCTACCCATAATACCCACTTTTCTTCCCTATTATGTAGTGGATGCAGCTAGTTAAAACCTTTTGGAATAAAGACAGAGGCTAACAGAGTAGGAAAAATGGGAAGGAAAGAGAGAAGAGGGAAGAAGAGAAGGGGCAAAGGAAGAAACTAAAACATAATTGATTGATACTGATTTTTCATTATACTTTCAGAGCATCAGGTCATTATTTTATACATGAATTCTATATGTAACTGAATGAGATGCAGGACATTTAGGTGATTCTACTGTGGAACCTTGTTTTTTTAGTCAGGACTTTTCAGTTGCAAAAGAAAGAAATCCAAAATCAAACCAGTTTTGTTAAACAGTGGGATGGTGGGGGAGTTTCTTGGGGGAAGGATTTATTTGGCTTATGTAATTAATTGGGAAGTCCATGAAAAGAGGCTAATTTGTTATCGTTGTTTTGTTTTGCCACAGTCAGAGCTGGGAATGCAAATATCATTTTCTTTCCCTCTGCCCTCTTAGTTTTACTTTTCTTAATAGTACCTTATTAATTTTCTCATCTGTTCAAAATAAGCAAAGAAAAGAACGGACCCTGGGGGGAAAAAAAAGCTGTCCCCAATGTGCATTATAACTACATGTAACAAACAAAAACCCTGGACAAAAGGTTTGATCAAAAAAAATTTTAATGCTCTTCCTAGGTATTGGTAAACTTTACTTCGAATACAACATTGTAAATTTGGTACATTCAATGGCTTGTGGGTACCAAGATAGCAGCAATTTATTTGGCAGTTTCAGTGTGTTGTGCAAGATGCCTCTGCTCAAAAATTAGGACCTGAGATGGTCCTCAACAGGAAACATAGATACACAAAATTACCTTAAAGATACTAGCTTTAGGTATGCCAGGATTGAGTGTTATATATTAAAAGACTTTTCTTTATATAAATGAAAATTTTGTCAGAAAGGTACTGATCTGCTATGGAAGCAAAATTAGAAATGAAAACTTTGGTATTATTCCTCTAAGAAGTCTCTGGGTAAGAGGGTCTTTGAACAGAGTATCTGACTGGTTGGTTCTCTTTCATTGAGATGATGGCCATACAGCAGAGGATCATGGGCTTCGCAATCAGGTAAGTCTTTCATCCACCATACAAATATTTCCTTAGCACCTACAATGTGCCAAATATCTTTTCTAGACACTTACGATGTGTCAGTGAGCAAAACAGAGAGCCCTCTACTCTATGGAACAGATGACAATAAGCATTAAGCATGACAGGTAAATCATATAGTATTTTAGAAACCAAATAAGTACTACAAAAATGAAAACAAGATATAATTAATTTGAATGATCAAGGAGTTTTTGTTGAAAAGTGGTATTTGAGAAATGATCTGAAGGTGGCAAGGGCGTCTGCAAGTGGCTGAAGGATAACATGCCATGCAGGGGGGAATGGCTACAGCAACTGCCTCAAAGATGGGAACATTGCTGGCACTTTTGAGGAATTTCAAGAAGGCCAGGACGACAGGAGTTGAGTGAAGACATGGAAAAGTAGTAAGAGATACAATCAAAAGAAGAGGTTACTGTAGGCCATTGTAAGGATGCCTGCAGTAATTCAAGTGTGAGATGACAGTGGTAGGGTCTGGGGTGGTAGTCATGAAAATGGTAGGAAGTCTCTCTGGAAATATTTCTTTTTTTTTTTTTTTTTTTTTTTTTGAGATGGAGTCTTGCTCTGTAGCCCAGGCTGGAGTGCAGTGGCCGGATCTCAGCTCACTGCAAGCTCCGCCTCCCGGGTTCACGCCATTCTCCGGCCTCAGCCTCCCGAGTAGCTGGGACTACAGGCGCCCGCCACCTCGCCCGGCTAGTTTTTTGTATTTCTTAGTAGAGACGGGGTTTCACCGTGTTAGCCAGGATGGTCTCGATCTCCTGACCTCGTGATCCACCCGTCTCGGCCTCCCAAAGTGCTGGGATTACAGGCTTGAGCCACCACGCCCGGCCTCTCTGGAAATATTTCGAAAGGAGAGAAAAATATGATTTCTTGAAAGATTGGATGTGGAGGGTAAGAGAGACAGCTGTCGAGAACAACGCCAAGGCACTAGCCATGTCTTCATTGGTAGTTTATCTCTCAGTTTTCTCCATGGTAAAATGGGGCTCAAATGGTACCAAACACACAGAATGTTTGTGAAGCTATTAAATGAGATACTGTTTGCAGAGCTTCTGGCACATGGTAGACACCAAACAAGCTGTCATTATAAGCCACTTCCCTTCTGTGACTCACTCATCAAGCCAACTTCAGAATATGATTTAGCCTTCTCTCATGCTCACTTCAGAGAAAGGCTGTGCCAGCGAGAAAACACAAGAATCTGGGAACCTAGTCCACTCAGCAGTTATTGTTTTTATTGTAAATGCCTCGTTAGTCAAGTTTGTACTTGAGTATTTCGGAGCTCCCATACTCTCAGTACAACCCTGAGAGATCAATCCATCCCTAGCAGTTGGAAGAGTCTGAGCCGGTGGAGCCTATGCCTGTGCTGCAGAGTTTTCTCGGAAATGTGAACCCTTTTAGTGGACAGTCTCTCTTAAACGTATCCTGGCTCTCCTAGGAGTTTTTCTGTAATCAAATTACAGTACACATCGAAAACTGAGACTTACCTAGACATTTTGGGAAATTTATCAACAGTATTACTTTAATTTCAGTCAACTAGATTTAGAGACACTGGTTGTACTCATAGCATAAAAGTTTGAAGAAATTTTATTTTTTTAAAGGCATTTATTATATCAAAAAAGAACATTTTAATGTAATGTGATTATATTAAAATTACAAGAGCAGCTATCATCTCTTGAACATCTACCATGTAACAGGCACTATAGTTGACATTTTACATTGTATAACCTCATTTAGTCCTCCACACAATCCTTCAAGGCACTATTAGTTTAGCTGGGCAGGCAGGGTCTAGACCCCAGTGCCTGCATATGTTTCATAAGCAACGAAGACCCTGTGAAGCCAGGTGTCTCTACTACCTTAGGCCATGTTTTTGTTGTTTCCATTTGTTTGCTTGTCTAGTGGAGAGGAGAGGACGTTGTTGTGTTTTGTTTTGTTTTCTCTGTTATTCACTATCATGCAAATAATAGATCATATTTACCTTTAGCTCTTTTTTGCTTGTTTGTTACTGATTTTTACTGATCCACTCTTTTGCCCTAACCAGACTTCAGAGCACTGGGAATGGGAAGGAAACTGGAAGTAGCTGCAATTTCCACAATATGTTCTAAAGAACCCTGGGCTTACAAGTGGCTACCTTAAAAATGAGTCCTTGTCCAAAGAAAGTCTTACAATAAAGCAAATAGTTTTAATCATGTTTCATCTAGTAGTTTCCAAAATTTTTTGACCACACAACCCTCTTATATTGAAAAATAACTATTGACATTCCTGAGACTAGTTTTGAGCAGCAAATGGTAAGAATCTTCTTGTTACTCAATTCAAACTGCTGAAAATCTTTGCAATCCAAGGCGGAAAAGTGAGTAATGATGCTGTTTGTCGGGATGACAGATCAAGCATTAAATGTGGAATCTGAATAGAAAAGCTGCTCATGCAGAATACAGGGCAACTTCAAAAATATGCCTTAAAATCCTGTCACTCAGATCTGTCCTTGTATCATATCTGGGAGTGACTGGACCTGGCATTTGCCTCTTCCCCTCTCACTCCTGTCCGACCTACACATATTCTAGCCCCATAAGAACCATATTTCACATTCAGACAAATGAGAACCAACACATGAAGAGGGAACAAGCCCCACCTTATTATTACCCATCTTCAGGAAGAGCTTGAAATGACTTTTTTATTTCAATAGTTTTTGGGGAACAGATATGTTTTGGTTACATAGATGGGTCTTTTAGTGATTTCTGAGATTTTAGTGCACTCTTGTCACTCAAGCAGCGTACATTGTATCCGATATGTAGTATTTTATCCCCCACCCCCTTTCAACCTTCCCCAGTGAGTCCCCAAAGTCCATCATATCATTCTTATACTTTGGCGTCCTCAAGCTTAGCTCCCACTTTTAAATGAGAACATATGATATTTGATTTTCCATTCCTGAGTTACTTCAGTTAGAATAATGGCCTCCGACTGCATCCAAGTTGCTGCAAAAAAACATTATTTTCTTCCTTTTTATGGCTGAGTGGCATTTCATGGTGTATATATACCATATTTTCTTTATCCATTCATTGGTCGATTGGCACTTAAGTTGCTTCCATATCTTTGCAACTGTGAATTGTACTGTTATAAACATGTGTGTGCATGTATCTTTTTGTATTAATATAATGACTCCCTTTCTTTTTGATAGATACCCAGTATGGGATAATGGGATAGCTGGATCAAATGGTAGCTCTACTTTTAGTTATTGCTTTTCTTTTCTTTTTTTTTTTTTTTTTAAATGGAGTTTCACTCTTGTTGCCCAGGCTGGCGTGCAATGGCGCCATCTCAGCTCACTGCAACCTCCGCCTCCCAGGTTCAAGCAATTCTCCTGCCTCAGCCTTCTGAATAGCTGGGATTACAGGCATGTGCCACTACACCTGGCTAATTTGGTATTTTTAGTCGAAACAGGATTTCTCCATGTTGGTCAGGCTGGTCTACTTTTAGTTCTTTAAGGAATCTCCATACTGTTTTTCATAGTGGTTGTACTAATTTACATTCCCATTAGCAGTGTAAAAGTGTTCACTTTTCACCACATCCATGCCAACATCTATTGCTTTTTGACTTTTTAATTGTGGCCATTCTTGCAGAAGTAAGGTGGTATTAGATTGGTGCAAAAGTAATTGCAGTTTTGCGTTAAAAGTAATGGCAAAAACCACAATTACTTTTGCAACAACCTAATATCTCATTGTGGTTTTAATTTGAATTTCCCTGATGATTAGTGACTTTGGGCATTTTTTTCATGTTTGTTGGTTGTTTGTATATCTTTATTTTTAGAAATCCCACTGAAACTATTCCAAAAGATAGAGAAAGAAGAAATCCTCCCTAAATCATTCTTGAAATAATTTTTTAATGAAAAGGAAGCCACCCTCCCAAACCACTTCTCACCAATTCCTACCAATAATAGCAGAAAGTATACCACTGGATGAAGCTTCTTTACCTGTGGTCTCACTCCTTGTTCCACCCCCAATCTGATCCACTCTCCCACCCCACTGTGAACACCAGCCCAGTTACTAATGACAGTGCCCACTACGTGGTTTCTGGTAGGCCTATTTCTGCAGTGTTGGAATTGAATTATTGGTTTAAATTAAAGATTTTATTAATTTAACTTAATGACTAGGTTAGTTAATATCTGGAAGGGCTTTTTGTTATTTGAAAGGAACACTTACCATCACTTTTATTTTATTTAATGTCCAATTTATTAAATATATACTTCATTTCCAAAACTATGAAAATTAAATTTCCTTAAGCAGTTAAACATTGATTAAAGCTTTACTTAATTAAAATCTCTTCCATGATTTAAATAATAATTCTATTATAATAATTCTTTTGAATATTTTTAAACTCTAAAAACAAGAGACAAAATGTGTACAAATCCAATGAGTATAAAATGTATTGCTACACTTACACCTATTTTGTAAGAAGTTAGACTCTGAGTTTATTTTTTCTGGGTATTTCTTCATTATTTTATATTTTTCTCATTTTTGTTTTTATACCATCTTGTATTATAGCATGTTTTTGAAACTGAACCTGCTTCCTCCTTCTCCAATTAACATCTCAGATTTGTTGAGGTTCTAGGATTTGGGTAACCAATCAGTTGTTTTTTGGCTGGGCAAAGAATCTGCCTACTTCTGCCAAAATGAGTCACATGTGAGCTACTAGTCATCTCTCTGAATTGTTTGTTATGCTTTTTATAGTTAAATCTTATATTTTAGCTCACTAAGGCTTTTTAACTTCATTTTTTTCACCTAGGTTTTTTGCAGCCTAGCATCTCACATTCTTTTCTGTATTTCCTTTTCAATCTTGTATGGCTGGTGTTTCATAACTCGTCTCATCATTTTGTATGGACCTGAACTGCTAACATTATCAGAAACTCACATATGTTTTGTTATAGCATATTATTAGAGGCACCATTGAGGTTTCATCTCATAGAAAATAAGTCCTAGGCCTTGCTCAGTTGTTTATTCCTATATCTCTTGTTAGTTAATTCGCAATCTTAGTACCCTAGTGCTGATTTCTTTCTACTTGGTTATACGTGAACCAACCCTTCTGAATGTGGGACCCCGTTGTATCTGGTTGTTCAATGTACTCACTAGTACCAAAGTTCTTGGTCCAGGTACTACATTTCCCACATCTATTTGATTCACTCAATTCCTAATTACATAGAATAAAATAAAAGCATATCTATAGTTTATAAATATAATTTAATAATAAATCAAGATATTCATATATAAATATTCTCTACTTATTAAAGACACTACAACAAATACCGTTACATTTTCTTTCTTCTCACTTATAAGTGGGAGCTGAACAATGAGATAACATGGACACAGGGAGGGGAGCAACACACACTGGGACCTGTTAGTGGGTGGCATGGGGGGTAGAAGAGCATTAGGAAAAACAGCTAATCCATGCTGGGCTTAGTACCTAGGTGATGGGTTCATAGGTGCAGCAAACCACCATGGCACATATTTACCTATGTAACAAGCCTGCACATCCTGCACATGTACCCTAGAACTTAAAATAAAAATAAACATTAAAACAAATTTTCTCTTCGAGTTATTGTGCCCCTTATATTGACATTTCTTAAATTTTCAAGAATTAAAAAATACTTATTTCCATTAATTCAAATCGGATTGCCGCAACTTGGTCAAAAGGAGCTTCATTAAGCTGCCCTTTTGCTTTTTTAGCACTACCTCCAACATCCTTGAAAAGATTTCTTGCTTTCCAGCAATAGTAAGATGCTCTTTGCTTATTTTGAATCTTCCATTGCCTAAGATACGGAATCTGCTACTTCCCTAGGAACGCTGGCATTTCTCTGTGAAGACAATGTAAGAGACCAAATCTGTGCACAGAGCTATGTGGATTCCCATGTCAGTGGTGGGCAAATACACCACTGCTCCTCTTGGTCACTTTTCATATAGACCTGGAGAGGATATTCCTTTTAAAGTTCATAAATTTACTTTGGTTTTTCCAATATGACATGATAAATTGTTGCTTCTTAGGTTTTTTAAAGACTAAGACTCCAAACCAATGGACATACCCCATATTTATAAACCCCTGATAAGTCATTTTCCATTAGCTTGTATCCCACTGTAGTTATGGGGCTTCTATATGAATCAGGCTCACATTTTCTCCTTCATGACTGGAATAACTGGGGTCCCACAAGTGCCAGAACTCCTTCCTGACCCATTCTCTGCCATCTTCTTGTTTGCTATTCATAGCACATTACTCTGAAGTTTCTAACCTTTTCGTTGCTCCTTCTACTTTCTGAGCAATCAAAGGTCCTCATGACAAATAAAGAATTTTCAGGAATTCTACTATTAGCAGAACTATATTTCTGGTAGATAATTATATTTGCATCTTTCTTTGTCCTATGTAAGTAAAATTTCCTTATCAGTGAAATGCTCTGTTAAGAATTAGACACTTTCCCAAGCTATAAAGAGATGCAGTAGGTGGGACACTTGTCCAATCTTCCCAGTCCTTGAGCAACATTTCTGAAGGATCCCCGCTACTAAACAGGAAAGTAGACCCACAGGCAAGCCACTTAGAAAATGTATATCCTGGATGGTAGCAGCTCTTCTCCTCATAGTATTTCCCCAGGGGACTTCATTACCTGAATGAAATACTTTTTCCTGCCATAATAAGAGGCACTTAGTCCTTTGGCAAATCTTAGCCATTTGCTATTTCCTCCAGTAAGTAAGTAGGATAAACTGCCTGCTCTGAGGTGTTCTTTGCTGCTCAGTGCCATCCAACCATCTCCTGGAAAAGAAATAGTCTGGAGATATTAATACTATTCACTACCATTATCATTACATTATCAAGAATATATCACAAATTTAGGACTATTGTTACATATAATCTCAATTAATCTTAACAACTGCTTGTAATAATATCACTTTTATTCTATTTTTCCAGATAAGAAAACATAGATGTAGAAAGCTGAATTCACCCAGCTTAAAAGTGGCAGTACAGGAATTAGAACTCGCAATATCACCTCTGAGTCTATATTCTTAGCCATTAGCTCTACTTCCTTGTTCCTTTTCATCCTTTCTCACACCCCCTAATTTCACATTTACAGAATGAGTCTCCAAAACAGATTTTTATATTTCATTAACCTAATCATAGCACAATTCTCTTTAGGTACCGTCCTAGCAAGACCAACCATTCCTTTTTTTATATTGTAATTGACAGTAACCTAGAGACCACATGCCATTTCTGAACTATGCCCATTAAGTTTATATAACATCAAAAGCTCAACTTCTCCTATTGTTCACCTACAACTTCCTTTCTGGCCTCTTACCGGTGAAATCAATTACAGCATCCTGTTCTTGCCTTTCACATATTGTCAAATCCTTTCTCACACTACATGCTTAGACTAATTGTGTGAATTCCACTCCCCTGAGTTACTGGCTTTGAAAGGTTACTGAGCTCTGTCACCACCTGGCCACCAACGTGTACACAATCTTCCTAAAATGCTGCCATGGCCTCATTTTGTATTAGCTCTTTTCTGTTACTGTGAGGATGTTTCTTCTCTTAGCTCAAATTTTCCCTTTCACCAGCAACTTCATGTTCAAACTTGAACATGAGCAATGATTTCATTAGAGTATGTGACAAAAACAGTGAGGTTGAAACATTAAGAATATACATACATGAATCAACTTCTTGGAAGACAGGTATTTATTATGCACCAAACATGGGAAAAGAAAACAAAGGAACAGGAGAAACCAACATTAGAGAGGGAGAGATACATACATGCATTTATGCATATATGAACATGGGTTTTCTTCAATATATCATAAGTTCTCATAAGTATCAAATTTTTAAAAATCCAATTTGAACATAGGATAATGTTTAAACATTCCAACCTTTGCAAATAACTAACATTTCAGTGTTACCTCCCTAGATCTTTCTGATGAGAATTGACGTTGGGTTATTCAGAACTTGCAGAGGCCTCAGACTGGGGCCATAGACATACAAATTTACATTCTCTTGGACCAGGTGGCTCTACATTTTGAACTTTGTTTAGACATTCAGTGGACTTTCATAATAAATACCATTAAGAATCTTTTCTATTCCACCTCTGTTTCTCCCCATCTTATTACCTAATGTATATTTTAAGTTCTCATTTATAATATCGGTAATGACTTCTATGATTGTGAATAATAAAATATCAAAGAATGCCATCAAGGTAGCATAATGGAGTTTAAATGGTACTATGAAAATATTCTCAGCATGTATTAGAGAATTCTAAATTAGGAAGAGACCTAATAGGTACCGAAAACAGTTCCTTCATTTTACACATAGGAAATGTAGGTGTTTGTCTATAGAAAATAATGAATATAGCTTTTAATAATGATAATATATTTCATTAATAGCAGTAGTTCTGGAATTCCTGACCAAATTTAGAAGCAAATTTAAAACTTTTAGGTTGAGTTAGAGTGTGAAAATGTGAAAAATAACAGGATTCATTGCATTTCTGAAACAATACTGGCTCCATCTGGTGGCCAAAGTGATAATTCCCAGTCAATAATGTGTTTATGATGAATACACTATGCTTTCTTGAATTGAAAATGTCCGATTGAGTCCAAATATTGAAGAATTTAGAATATAATCCAAAATTCTTATATATTTAATCTATAAACTGTTACAGTTTCTACCTGTGATTAATTTCTTCCAAAGTGTGTATGATTAAGAAATTGTAAGTTGAAATTGAAAAAGAGCCAAAAATCCAGTTTAGAAAAATGAAGATAATTTCTCAACTATCTTCTGAGAAAAATTTGTATTCATCTAAAAATATATTAATATATTTTTTATGAAAAACGGCAACAAAATCCATTAATTTTTAATCAAGGCAATATAATTAGTACCAATTTATTATTTAATATGTATTACCAATTAAAATGTAAAACTCAACATGAATTATTTAGTGATTTCAAGAGTCAATGGGGTTAGTTCTGTATTATCATTTGCTCCTGTTCTTTGAGCTAAGAAACTAAAACCAAATGAATTAGGCTGTTGTATTCTCGTAGGGAAAATCTACTTTGTTTTTATTATTAAATAAATGCAGGCATTCTTTCCTGGGGTTCTGTGAAAACTTTGAAATTTCAAGCTAATCTTTTTGTGTTAGTGCCTATTCTAGAACAAGAGGCTTCAACTTTCTTTGGATTCTCAAAAGAGCTTCTAGCACCTTAATCTTTTATGAAACTGTGTACTAGTCACACAAGTGAGTTCAGTTTTTGAAAATTCATCAAGTTGTGCACTTAAAATACGCTTGTATATTATACTTGAAAATGAAAATAGCATTTTTGGAAGTTTAAGAACCATTGTTTTTAATGTCCCCAAATTTAATATATACTAACAATTAACCCTACCATAAGCTGAGTTGAATATATGGTAAAGGTTATTAAAACCTTCTGAGAATCAGTTTCTCTAAATTTAAAGAATAAATAACTTCCCATGGGTTGTTAAGAAAACTACTATATAAAATTAAAATTGTCTGGAACTTGATGCCTGCTTCTGAAATCTACTCAGACGGCTTCTCACTAATTCGTCCTCCACAGCTGGCCAAGTGATGTTTAGAATCATCGATGCACTCACTGCTTGAGGAATGGAATTACATGTTTATTCGCACTATCTTCATTAGAAGAGAAACTTAAGAAAATCAGGAAAATAAAGGATATGCACAGTTTACAGCACCAATGTCAAAATATGGCTTTTCAATACCTCTGTGTTGGTTATTTATTTATTGCCTCTCAGGTCCAAATTCACCTGGTTTTCCGGCTATATAAAAAATGGATCTCGGCCCTTTAAATACATATATATCAGCTGGCCCTGAAGCTTTGTGAGTAGAAGGTGCTACAGAGACTTTGCACCAGAAAAAGAATTTTGCTTCCTGGTTCCAGGGTACTCACTCGGCAGGTTCCAGCACTGGGTACCTGTGGTACTCACAGCATCACTAGTGTCCAGTTTCTGCAGTCTGCAGTAGTCAGCAGCACTCAGCAGCCGGTAGCTCTTTCCAGCAACCCTCCCCTCCCACGCCGTGAATTTGTAGCAGAGCGCTTCCAACTCCTGTGACATGTGCGGCGTCTCCTGGGTGCAGTTCCTGCAGGGCATGGTAGTCAGCACACTCAGCTTCCTCGCCCACTGTCCCTTAACATGGTTTGTTATGGAGCTCCTCCTGTGAACTAGCTCCCCATGAACAGCTTTCCCGGCTCTCTCGAGGGTGGATTGCCAACAAGTTCTGCCCACAGGGCACCACAGCAACTCCGCTGTGAGCCAGTGAGCCCGGGAAGTGATCCTTCCCAACCAAGTCTGCATCTAGCCCGTGCTCCAACCTGAGCTTTCTCAGCCTGAGGGCGCGCTCCAACTTGAGCTCTCTCAGCCCGAGAGCAGTCTCTCTTCACACTGTTATGCATATATTCTTTCCAATTCTTTCCAGCTCTTATTGCCCAACCCCTTGTATTCTAATCCCCGTTCTAGTTAATAATTCTTTATATGAAACTTTCCCTGTGCAACTTACTGCATGGTTGCTCTCTCCTCATTGGATCCAGACTAACACAGCCTCTTTTTTCATTCAGCCAAGATGAGTAAAGGAATCTATTACGTATGTGAAAGGAACAATAACTAGATTGCATTCATTCAATAGAACACTTGGTCTGGTTACACACAGCTGTGTGGCTTGCTAAGTTTTCTTCACAAGGATGTAAAATATATGAAGAGTAGAAACTAATCCTTAATTGATGGGATTCATGCAAACAGTACTGATTTGTGCATGTGTGAAATATAGAAATTTGTAAAACAGTTATTTGTACAATGAAGCTCTGGAACATTTTGAGAGTTCTTATTTAACTAATCAAATATGGTTCTGTTAAGGAAAGATGTCCAAAGACATCTTGAAAATAAAAAGGATGAGTCACACTAGGGATAATAAGGTTAGATTATTATGGTAGTCATTTTCCATTGGCAAACCAGGCTCTCCTACTCTAAACCTGTTGTTTGTGTGGGTTTGACCTAGTCCAAACATTCATCCCTCCCCAGGCCCTCCAGCCCCTCCAAGATATTGAGATGGTGGGAATGTGACACAGGCCCAGCTAATCAGCTCTTTCATCCTCTGACCATGATAATTAGTTCAAGATGGACAAATAAAACAAATCTGTTTAATGAATGTGATCTGGTATATTTTGTTGGAATTTTTGGAAAGAGAAGGTCTCTTTTGGCTGGGGTTGCCGAGTTGCTAGGAAGTGAGCCTGGATCTGCTAGTCACTATTTTTGCCAGTGCATGGGAGGAACCAGTGTGATAAAGAGGGAAACACAGGAAAACAGAACCAAAAGATTTAAAAAGGGATTCTAGATGACATCATTTGGTGACTTGAATCTGGCCTCTGGCTGCAGATATCTAAAGTTTTCAGAGACATAAGACAATAAATGCCCAAAGTCAGTTTGAGTTTTATTCTGTCAGTTGTGAATAGAGTCCTGACAGCTGCAATTACGGTGATTTGAATAACTGAGGCCATTAGATCATAGAATTAAGTAATTCATTGTTTCCTAGGTGAAAGTCCAGGAGTCAGTTTTGGTCAGGTATGTGTCGTGTGCTTATTTTGTATACAGTACTCCACGCTAGAGAATGGGCATTCCACTTGCCAAATCTAAGAGGTGTTTCAGGGATGATCGATGTCATTACCACAGCGGATGGATGCATCCACCCTTTGGTGTTCAGTAACAAAGCTACACTACTCTGGGTCAGGCAATCATTCCTAAAATATTAGGAATAAACACTGGGCGAAATGGCCAAACATAGTGTTTTATGCTGCATTTTTTTTTTTCAATCTGTGACCTATTGTTTCTCATTACTTTCACCAACTGATGTTGGTAGACATATTGAGATAGAAATAAACTACAAAAATACAGCGTTGATTTCAGACAGCTCAAAAATGTAAAAATGTAGTCATTAAAGTTTTCTGCTCCTCTCCTTGTCTCCCTAACAACAGCATTTAGCATGCTGCCCACACTGACATGTCTTGTGTCACCTAACATGATTGATTAAGGGATATATTTTTAAATTTCACCACTGCCTTTGTTTTTATTTTTTTATTTTCTAGGCTGCTTGTCACATGCCCCAGATCTATGAAAGGTTTGTGTAAAATAAAAAAGCATATTTTAAAAGAAATACAATGTGTGACATAATGACAAAAGCCAGAAAATTGTGCGTTCCGACGGACATGCCACTCTTCACTCAGGTCCCTGCTTTGTTTTCTTCAGCAAGGAGAGTGACAGGCTGAAGGGCCTGGTGTTTGTCAGTTTATGTCACAACTGTGATATTTAAACATAGGCTTCTTTGTAGCTATTCTCTTCCATCCAAAATCTTTTTGGAAATATGCCAAATATACATTTACTCAAACAAACACAAAAGGTCAACTTTTCTCCCCTGCTTTCCCTTATTCCCAAAATATTGCTTAGTTATAATCCATTAACTAATGTTAGTTTTTATGATCTAATCTGCTTTTAGGTGTTGAAATTATCTTCTTTATGCCTATTTCTATTTATCATAACTTTTATTTGTTCTTTTGTTCTTAAAATTCAAAGTTCAATGCCAGTCTTTTTTAAAACTCTGTAATTCTTTTATCTCTATGAGTGCTTTTCAAAAGGAAAATGTGCCTACAGTACTGTTTACATGGCAATCTTGGATTAATGTTATTTGTTACATAATGTCAACTTTTAAGTGTATGATTTTAAATAAATCTATCAAAAGATAGATTCTTATAAAACTATTGTAGGATACTACTAATCTGTGCTACAATGTTCAATATGTTCACAGTGAGTTGTCAGTTATAAGAACTACAGTTTTTTAATGATGCAATAATGAAATAACATATTTTTCGTGTTGTTTATTGGCACTTTGTCCAAAAAACTGACACTCTTTTTCTTGACATGGACATTAAACATTACAAAACTAAAACCTGTTTTACAAGTATTCTAAAATAAAGTAGCTTCTTATCACTCAGAGCTGAACAGAATAGAATGTTTCCTTTTTTTTCTGTGATCAAAAGATGGCTTTAATGACTGACTAGGTATAGCCACTTTCACTAAGGACATTAATATTTCTGGAATTCCTAAGGACATACTATTGAGTAAATGAGTGTTTTCTCCCAAAAAAAGTTGTAGAAGGAAAATGTTTGCAGTATTTTCAACTGCTGAAAGTTTAAATGTATTGTAAATAGCTAAAAATACGAATTACTAACAAAATTGAGGTATGGTTGTTCTACAGTTAGTTACACATTATTATTTAGATCATGTTAATTTTAATCTACATATTTTCTATTGCTAAAACATTTGAAGTTTTCGTAATAAATATACGTCACCAAAATCCTCAGGAGAAAGCAACATTAGCCAGTTAAAAAGATGTTAAGATAATTGCACCTGAAAAAAAAAAGATAAGTTAAAGACAGCTTATATAAATTTTTCCAGGCAAGACAAAAAATAAACTATAATACACTATATAATGATCAGCCAACATAAGGAAGTATAGTAATTTAACAAGAGGGATAAACGTTTTCAAGCTTCAATCCCCAAAATTTGATTGTTTCAAAGTTTAAAGAAGAAAAATTTAATTATATTATTTTCCATATATAAAAGATTTTCAAAAATACCAAAAAGTTTATAAGACCAGCTTTCATTTATTAACTACCCATAATAGCCAAGATTAGTAGTTCAATCCTTAATCTTTCTCTTGTGAAAAAGTGTTTGTGAAGCAATAAAGTATATTTTTAGGTAAATGACTCTAATTGATATATAGGTCATACACAGAAAAGATCAAGAATTAAACAGCTTGTAGTTCAGTGATTTTCAAGCTGTTCTGGGCCAAGCTCTAGAAATTCTGTTCTAGGGCCTCCATACGTAGCTGGCCATGCTCCACAGAACTCTCCATTCTCATCATCCTCCTTCATTTCAACAAAAGCAGCTCCACTTTTATATACTTTAGCCCTCTGCATGAAATTTTATCTAAGGCACAGTTTCCAAGCTAAAAATGGTAAGTCATTCAGATTCAACTTCAGGTAGCCTTTATGTAGCTAGTTTTTTCAGCATCTCTTAATACTTCTTATAATTCTAAGAAGAAGTCATTATTATATCTATTTTACTGAAAAGAGGAAACTGAGAATTTCAAAGAAAGTTTATGAGTGGAGAAGAGGTCAGTTTCCTGAAAGGCCAGAAAGTTAGGGTTTTGAAATCATTGAGGAATGTGACAGGAATGTGTTCTGGAGACCAGCAGTAATCTGGGAGTCTTTAAGAAAGAAGGAGAGTCCAAGTGATCTCATATGTAACAAACCTGCACGTTATGCACATGTACCCTACAACTTAAAGTATAATAATAATAAATAAATTTTAAAAAATAAATAAATAAATAAAACCTGAACTTTGAAAAAAAAAAAAAAAAAGAAAGAAGGAGAGTGACGCAGAGGCTGGTCAATGACTGCTGCAAAGAATAGATACTAGAATCTGATAGGAAATTCAGTCCCAGAGATTTTTAGGACAGAGAAAGAGTCAAGGGTCTAGAAGCAGCAATGAGGAGCAAGAAAGATATCTGTTCCCCCTCCCAAGACCAAGGTTTAAAAGAAAATATGACCTCAGGGCAGAACCAGATATCAACTAGAACAACATCAAGGGAACGTTATCAGCAAAGAACTTGGAGACAAAGATTTATGCTGATAACTAAGCAAAAGTTCCAGAGGGCACAGTGAAAGGATTTTAGGTATTGAGGGGAGGTTGAAGGTGGAGTTAGAAAAGGAAAGTATAGCACCATGGAAGCTTCCAGTGGTAGTTGATATAAACAGGAATGGTAAGAGTTTTCCTGTTGGTCTCATTGAAGCTACGAGTATTAGGAGAGAAAGAGAAGGATTTTGAAGGAGAGCCCAGATAATTAGGTCTTCCCCTGGACCCTTGCTGATGGAATAATGGACTCTATACAGGGATCGGTTTGCACTGAGTATCTGGGTTTACCGCTAAGTTCTGCAAATGGGGCACAAAGCCTTCAAGGGGCAGACTCGCCCCTCATGTGGGAGGGCTGTCATTTCACCCTTTCTAATAGACGTATGGAGGCCAGAAGAGGGGTAGCCTCACTCTGAAAATCATGAGTGCTTCCTCTTGACTTCTGCCAGTTCTTGAGCTTACAAGTTGCATATCCAGCTTGCAAGATAAATTATCCCTCAGTCCTATTTTGAAAATTCCCTAGAATTTTGATTGACCAATTCTGATTGGTCCACTTTGAGTCTGGGTCTAATTATCTGTAACCAGGCCCATATGATGATGTTGTAGAAAATGACCATGAAGAGCCCCTCACTATGATGGAGGGAGGCAGATAAGGGAGTGCTTGCATACTGGGCCGACACTCCAACAGGTGTTGATTAGGGGTTTGATCAAGTATAGCTTTAAAAGACTTTTTGATGGCTGGTGTCTATCAACAATTGGTGATAAAAATAGGTAATGTTAATGGCAAACTTGGCATACACATGTGCCCCCACTTTGTGCCAAACAGCAATTTAGACTTTCATGATGCAGAGTTAAGAGAAGAGAGAAAGAGAAATGACCTAGAACTGCTGAAGAAATTTTATGGAAAAGAAATACTTGGGAATAACTGCATGGTATGCAGGCAAAGTAGATAGGAAAGGAAAATAGGATTTTAAGAAGCATTTTTGTGGACACATATTATGTCATGATGTTTAACAACCATAAAAGATAATTTTAACCACTTTGAAAATACTTTTGCTGCTGGAGTGTGTTCCAGTGCTGTGACCCCAAGCTCAGGCCAGTCCACATGGATTGTGGCTTCAGCGAATTGCAATAAGTAGGAAGAAAGAGCTAGGTTTCTGGAAACAGGGG
The DNA here is from genome assembly GCF_003255815.1 of Theropithecus gelada. Classification (NCBI taxonomy): domain Eukaryota; kingdom Metazoa; phylum Chordata; class Mammalia; order Primates; family Cercopithecidae; genus Theropithecus; species Theropithecus gelada. The sequence continues at coordinate 70,518,633 of NC_037671.1, read as the reverse complement.
GACTTGTGCAATGATAACGGGACACCTAAGTAGAGACATCTTAAATAATTGGAGATACGAACTTGAAGTTCAAATGAGAGGTCAGGGAATTTATATACATAGAGCTGAATGTGAACCTTGAGACTGAATTAGTTATGCAAATACAGAGAGAAAAACAGCTGTGAAGGACTGAGCCTCATAAAAGACTCACAATTGAGATGCACAGAAAGAAAGAGAAAACATAAAAGATAGAAACATCAAAAGCTATGTGGTTTATCATGGCAGAATCCAGAGGACAATATGCCAGGAACGAGGAAGAAGTCAAATACTATAAGAATTTTAAAGAATTCAAGAAGCTGCAATGGGAAGCACGCACTTAGTATCTTTGGCAGATGTCCTTCTGGATGAACAATCCCTGTTATGGGAAGCTCTTCTCAAGGACAGTGCACTCCACTACTGAACCAGTGTAGTTGTTATAGGTTATCTTGCATTCTTGGGACGATATTGCCCTCAACAGGGGGAGAATTGGTTCTTAGGGTTAATCCAAAATAATTTTACTTTTTGTGTAAATATATATGCATAAACATATACATATGCAGTATATCTGTGCTATTAAAACAACTGCAAGCCAGGAACACTGGTTCACATCTGTAATCCCAACACTTTAGAAGGCCATAAATGGGAGGATCTATTCAAGCCAGGAGTTCAAGACGAGCCTGGACAACAAATCAAAACTCCGTCTCTAAAAAAAAAAGAAAAACAAAAATTAGCCAGGGATGGTGGTGCATGCCTGTAGTTCTAGCTACTCCAGCGGCTGAGGCAGGAAGATTGCTTGAGCCCAGGAGTTTGAGGTTACAGTGAGCTATGATCATGCCACTGCACTCCAGCCTGGGTAACAAGCTGATTATTATTATTATTATTAATTATTATTATTATAAAAACTTCATTGAGAAGTAAGGGTGAGCAGCAATTAGGGAAAAAAGTCTTTAAAATCTTCTTAATAAAAGATAGTTGAGATTCACTGTCTTCTATTAATCTGCAGGTAGTAAATTCCAGTGGCTTAAAAGAACCTCACCTGTGTTGCTATTAGTGTTTCGTGAGGTGTAAGGGATGTGATGGTAGCAGTTTGGGCGGAGTCTGCTCAAACAGCTACTCTTACATTCCAGCTGACAAAACTACAGGATTTTGCGGCTGGTGTCATTATGCAACACTTTCTTGATGGAGAGAGTGACTGGAAAATCATTTATGGCATTTACTGTTTAAGCTAGAGGTCACACTCATCTCTTCTGCTCACATTTCATTATCCAGAACAAGACACACACACACTGTGTAAATTCAGGAGGATTCGGAAATATATGGAAGCAACTATTTAGTGAGCATCATGATGTCTATGGTCTTGTCATAGCTAGCTGAAAGCTGCCTCTTTAGAACAACTCACAGTGGTCCTTTTGTTGCACCTTAGAGCAACACATTGCCACCTTACTCCCTTTTCTGCAAAAGAGAAAATTAATTCTCTTTAAATACCTTTTGCCATCTCTAACATGAGAAAATTACCAACACATTTATCAAATCACTGCCCCGGGGCAGGTATCCCCACCTACCTGGATGTTGTATTTCAAGAAACAAATTCAACTGTGTGCTTATGTTTCTACGTTTCTATGTAAAAGTTATTATGCTTCTAGAAATTTCTACATGGAGTAAAGTGTTTAGTAAGATCATGTCCCCAGATCTAAGTATGAATTGTTCAATGCTGTCTCATTATTTTTTCTTTTGCCACACTATTTTATGTGCTGATACTGAGCTGTGGTCAGCCAAAACCTGAGCTATTTTTTACACATTCTGCCACAAAGCAAAAAGGTCATTGTTTTTATCAAGGATTAGATATGGATGGATGAAATTTATCTGTATGATGCACTTTCTAGTAGGTTATCTTGTTTGTTTGCTTCTCTTTTGTTTAAAAAAAAAAGTTAAAAATGAGAATAGCAAAAGCAATGACTATTTAAAACAACTTACAATTTTATGCTTTTCCTAAAAAATAAGTTCCATTAGAATTGAGCTGCATGTTTGGTGCTTGTGTCGTTGTGGGTTTTTTTTTTTCTTTTTTTTTTTTTTTTTTTGTTTGTTTTTGAAGTGACTATGCCTTCATGCAGCGTCAGAGGCTTGCCCCAAGCACAATGGCTAATCAAGTAGGTGAAAATCAAGTGCCTGGGATTTTTCAGCCCCTTGTATTCTTAAGACATTGTCTCAAGTTTCTTCCAGATTTCAGTGACAATTATTACTGTACTTCTTGTTCCTTTTTATACCCTTTTTTCTCATATCAAAGTTTACCTTCTCACTTTCTAGATCAAAAAATACTTACATGCAAGACATTTTGTAACTATGAAAAATAAATGTTACAAGTCAAATTTTCCTCAGAAGGTAAAGTTTCTTACCTCCCTTCCAGCTATCAAGGAGCTTCCAGAGAGAGAGAGAGAGAAAAACATTGAAAAAGACTTGTGAAGCAACTAGTAAAATATACATGGACCCATGGGAGACTCTCAGAAAAGAACCCTTAGAAGGAGAGAGACTTCAACTTTGTCAATATTATTTGGAAAAGTATGCTAATTGGGGGAAGGAACTTTACATTTTTCCACATTTGGGATATAATAAGAACAGAAGTAAAGTAGTAGTGGGGAAGTTGCATGACCAAACAGACTAAAGGGACTAAATGAACAGAGAAATTTCACCTGAAACCCAGAGTTTGTGCTGAGAGTAATGAAAGATATGGTTAGAAAGAGAGGTTTCAGTCATGTTATGCTGGAAACAGAGTTTGGACTTGGCACTGAAGGGCCATTAAAGACTTGTGTAGAGAGAAGTGACATGATCAGTGAATTTTTATGACAAGTGTTATGATAGCAGTATCTGAAATAAATTTCAGTAGAGATACCATGGCAGTAGGAAAAGGAATTAGAAAATGAATGCACTAATCGAGTGTGATATGACAAGAGCCTGGACTGGGGCTAGAGAACCAGAGTGAAAATAAAAGGAAACATAAAATATAGGAAAGGTTATCAGAGGAATAAAAGTCAGGCTTCATTAATTGACTACAAGTGAGAGAAGAATAGAAAAGTGGCTTCTAGTCAATATAGTAGAGTAAGATGCCAAGTGAAATACTCCTCTTCCATTTTTACCACTGAGAAATATACTACAACCACAAAAGTAAATCCATAGCTGAGCTGAACTAAAAGTCAGAGTGGTAATAGGGAGTTAAATCTGAAGGCTTGACACAAGAATTAGGATGGACAGTAACACTTGCCCTAGGAAGCTCACTGAGAGCTGGAGCTGAAATCCTAGAATCAAGAAGGGTCACCCTATAGGCAAAACAGATATGAGAAAACCAGCACCTACCAGACTCTGGAAAGCAATTGGAAAGTTTGTCAAAATACCAGGTCCATGGGTAAAAACATATTTAACTGTGAGAAATAAGAAAATCAGGCCTGTGCCACACATATGTGTAGTTAGTATTAAAGCAACCCACGTGGTACAGAAACCCCTTTCTGAGAAATTAACTTAAAAATGATCTGGAACCAGTGAAAATCCATTAGTCCCCTGCAGAAGCAAACACTAATTACTCTCTCAGGTTTCTCATACAATCTATGACAGAAATTACAATTCACAGAGTAAAATGGATCACTATCATTGGGAGTCAGCTGACAGAGAAAACAAACAATTTGTACTTGTGAAACAAGTGATAATAGATTTTAAAAGAGACAGCGTCAACAATGACTAGACAATCAAACTTGAATGATTAGAAAAAATGGCTAAAACTCTTGTAGAAACATCCCTCATCTTTCTTATGCCCAGAGAAAAGGCCCCAAGACAACCAAGCCTGATGCAGAGTGAAAAGGAAACCTGAGAAAGGGGAGAGCCAGAGAAGCAAAAACCGAACTTCTACGCTTAAATTTAGCTCAAGTCTCTGGATAATCTCTGAACTAAACATTTATGGAACAAGCTGAAAGTAACTTGCACCTAAGAATTAACTTATATTTGAGCTGTCAACAACTGCAGTCATGAAAGTATACAATTTGAGTCCAACCTAGTCAACTATCGATTAAAACAAAAACTTCAACACTCTTTAAAGCAATATATGATGGATTCTAGAGTCTATATAACATAATATTTATAACGTCCAGGGTACAATCCAAAATTATTCAACAAAAAGTACAGAAAATATGACCCATTGCTAAGAAAAAAGACAATCAACAAATGCCAACTTTGAGATGACCCAGATGTTGGAATTATCAGGTAAGGACTACACAACAGGTATTGTAATTCTGTTCAGTGAAGTAAAGAAAAATATGTTCATAAGTGAGAAGAATTTACTTGGAAATCTTAATAGCAGGATGGAAATTACAGAAGAAAGAGTAAGTGAACTTAAAGATGAATCAATAAAAATTATTCAATGAGGAAAACAGGAAGCAAGAGGAGGAAAAGGAGGAAGAAGAGGAAGAAGAGAGAGAAATTATACTAAGCAAGAACAGAGCTTCAAGAATCTGCAGCACAATTTCTGAAGGTCTTTATATGGGTAGCTGGAGTCCCAAAAAGGAGATAGAGAATGAGGATGGATGTTCTCAAATGCAAAACACAAAATATTTATAGATATAATGCCTGAAAGCATTAAAAAATGGCAAAAAACATAAATTTACATATTCAAGAAGCTCAGTAAACTCCAAACAGGATCAGTTAGAAGAAAACCATGGCTAAGAACATGATGGTCCAACTTTTGGAAACCAAAGATAACAAATATATCTTAAAAATGGCTACAGAAAAATGTTACTTCACATATGGGAAAATAATGATTCAAATGGTCACTTGCCTCTCAGCAAAAACCATAAAGACCAGAAACCAATAAAACAATGTTCTTAATGTACTGAAAGAAAATAAACTGTTGATCCAAAATTCTAAATCCAGCAAGAATGAAGGTGAAATAAAGATATTTTCAGATAGTAAAACAAATAAACACTCTAATGGAACTTATTGCCTCCAGATCTGTATTGAAGGGAATTCGTCAGGCTAAAGAGAAATGAGACCAGAAAAAAATTCAAAAATAGACTTCGTGACAAAGAGTACTACTAAATATAAAGAGAAACATTTTGTAATAAAAAAGATCCAGTTCATCAGTAGGACATAAAAATAATACATGGGTATGTGCCAAATGACAGAGCCTCAAAACACATAAAGCAAAATTTAATAGAATTAGTGGAACAAATATTTCCACAATTTTAAGAGGAGAATGTTACGTGCTTGTCTAAACAAATGATAGAAAATTGAGACTAAAAATTCACTGGAAACATAGGAGAACTAGAAAATATTACCACATGGATCTAAATGACATTTATGCAACATTATATTCAGAAAACTTCTCCATGAAAGACAAAGAACAGTACAGTCTCTATAATTCCAGTTTTTAAAAATGTAAATGAACCTATAGTGACAAAAAGTCACATCAGTTGTTGCCTAGGACAGGGAGCAGAAAGACATGGAATGGGGAGTGAGGAATCTTTTGGGATTGATGCAAGTTTGCTGTATCTTTATTGTGATGATAGTTTCATGAGTGTATATAACCGTCAAAACTCATTGAGCTGTGCAACTACATGAATGGAATTTATTGTATATGAAATGTTTCACTTATTGAGTTAAGAAAAATAAATATTGAATATCTTGAATTTGAAAATAGCATAAATAATATAATCCTATTTTTCTAATATTTTAAAATTTATCTCCCTATTGATTTATGCATAGAGAGATTTCCTAAGTATCATTCCTTAAATGTTTATGATTGTGATTTTCAGGAGGTGGAAAATTAGGGCTAAGATTATTTTTCTAAGTTTTCAATATTGTTTATATTTCCTTCTATAATAGCCATTTGTCATCTTTACAAAATCAATAATTAATTTTTGAAAGTGAATTGTTAATGAGGATATTAAAACAGCATAGTAGAACACTTCTTTTACAAGGCTGACAGCAAATAGAAGCAAAAAAATTATAACATGACTATGGGATATATTAAAAGAGGAGAAGGGTTTTCACAAAAGAGAAAAATCTTTAAATATGTGAAATAGAGTTGTAGAGGAACCCTTCAATTTCCCCTCACAGATCCTTGAACTTTGTTTTCTTCTGTAGTAGCTAGTTAATCTGTGAAGCAAATTTATGCCAACAGGCAAATAAGTATTACAAAGATTTTCTGCTAGTCAATGTCAAATTTCCATTTCGTTGAAATGAAAGAGATTCAATCTCTTTTTCCTAAGGGGCAATAATGTTGCAAAATAAATAATTTGCAATACAAAATAGTGTATGAAATAGGTACTCAATCAATTTAAGTTTAGTAAACAAATGAATACATGAATGAAGAAACAATAGTTTTCTATTATCACTGAAATTATGCTCCATCAGTAATTGCATATTCCACCACAGCATATGTCTGACTCACCTTTCAAGACCTTTAAGTTGGTGGTGATTTAGTTACAAGATCAGTTTCTCGAATGATAAGAGAGGCGTATATAAAGTACATCATTATATCATAAATGAGATTTGATACTTCAGTGCATATCATGACACCTGTATACATATTGAGGGACATACAACTTTATAACCAAATGTCAGAAATCCAGAATAAGATTCTGTCTCTCAGCAGTTCTTGAAACTGAATTACAATGTTCAACAGTAGTAACTAAGCTTCTATGAAATACATTATGCACTAGGGATAGTTTGCCTTTTGGAGTATCTTAATCATCACTCATTTCTGGTTTTATTGTTTTATACATGAAACAAAAACATAAATCAATGGTAAACATAAACCCAACTTCCAGGAAATGATGAAAAATTCAATGAAAATTTTAATCACTGTGTTTATAAAAAATGTTATAAATATCATCCAGATATTTAAATAAATGAGGTTTCTTAACTGCAGATTTTCAGTTTTACCAAAGAACTAATCATTCTTAAAAGCCCCTCTAGGTAAGTATTTGTAACTTTTTCAAAATAACCTATTTTTGTGATATTATTTTTGGCCAAAACTTGAAATACTAGATGCTGTTGCCATTAGCAACAGAAAGCATACATAAGTAAAGCAGTATTCATAAGATGAATCTAACAAGATAATGGGTCATGCTCCTGACTCATTATGAATTCAAAGATTTATAGAGTTTTTAAGGTTCAAAGCTGTGAAGACCATACCAATTTTAGGCATTATCATGGCTGCTATAGGAATCTAATTGTAAAATCTCATATGACATATCTTTCTTCAAGAGAAGAAGAAAAGTTACGGTTCTGAATTACATATTATCAAAGGATTTTTGGTGGCATACTGATGCCAGATCCTACTCTGAGATTGATGTAATGGCTATGAGATGTCCCTAGGCACTAGGATTTTTTGGGGGGGGAAGGGGGATGGAGTCTCACTCTGTTGCCTAGGCTGGAGTGCAATGGCACAATTTCGGCTCACTGCAACCTCCACCTCTCGAGTTCAAAGGATTCTCCTGGCTCAGCCTCCCAAGTAGCTGGGATTACAGGCACCCGCCACTATGCCCAGCTAATTTTTGTATTTTTAGTAGAGATGGGTTTTCACCATGTTGGCCAGGCTGGTCTCGAACACCTGACCTCGTGATCCACGTGCCTTGGCCTCCCAAAGCGCCGTGATTACAGGCATGAGCCATTGCACCCGGCCAGAATTTTTAAAAACTGCAGCTATAGAACAATTGAGCTGGAATATCCTGAAACCTTTCTGTTCAAGAGCTAAGTAACTTTTCTGTTATGAATAATAAAGATACTTATTTGTTTCTAGCAATTATATGTAATTTTGTCATTATCTTGAGGTTCCTATTTAGCTGGCAACAAGAAACAGTGACTGAAGTTTGGAAATAAACTGTAGAATCCTATGAAAGCTGTACAGTGAGAAAGTCAACTAAAAGCGTTGTGGAAATCACGTGTTTTTCCTTACAAAGATGATAAAGCAAATACTTGATATATACATCACTCATATTTGACCTAAAAAGCTGAAACATTAATATTTTAAGTTGCAGAAATGAAAAGTATGTTCCTAAAATGCAAAATATGTTTGTATGGATATGTATTTATGTGTGTGTGTGTTTGTATGTATAGTCACGTACCTTATGACAATGTTTGGTCATCAAGGGGCCACATCTACAACAGCAGTCCCATGAGATTCTAATGAAGCTGAAAAATTCCTACCTAGGTGTGTCATAACATCATAGCATAACCCATTACCCATATCTCTTTGGTGATAAAGGAGTAAACAAACCTACTGCACCACCAGTTATATAAAATTATAGCACATACAATTATGTGCAGTACATAATACTTGATAATAAAGATTATGTGAATAGTTTATGTATTTACTATGTTATGCTTTTAATCATTATTTTAGAGAATACTCCTTCTATGTATTTTTTAAAAAAGGTTAACTCTGTAAAGCAACCTCAGGCAGGTCCTTCAGGGAGGATCCCAGAAGAAGACATTGTTATCATAGAAGATGACAGCTCCATGTGTGCTATTATCCCTGAACACCTTCCAGTAGGACAAGATGTGGAGGTGAAAGGGAGTAATATTCATTATCCTGACTCTGTGTAGGATTACACTGATGTGTGTTTGTGCCTTAGTTTTTAACAAAAAAGTTTACGTAGTTTTTAAAAAGTAATAATAAAATTTGAAAACCAAAAACTTGTAGAAAATGGATACAAAGAAACATTTTTGTATAGAAGTACAATGTGTTTGTGTTTTAAGCTAAATATTTTCAATATAGTTTAATAGTTAAAAAAATTTAAGTTGATAAAGTAAAAATGTTACAGTAAGCTAAAGTTCATTCCTTATTGAAGAAGGAAAATGTTTTTATAAATGTAGTGTAGTCCAAGTGTACAGTGTTTATATCATCTGCAGTAACATCCTAGGCCTTCACATTCACTCTCCACTCACTCACCAACTCACCCAGAGCAATTTCCAGTCCTGAGAGCTTCATTCCTATTAAGTGCCCTAAATAGATGTACCATTATTTATCTTTACTTTGTAGTTTTACTGTATCTTTTCTATTTTTAAATATGTTTAGATGCGTGAATACTTACCATTGTGTTACAATTGCCTACAATATTCAGTACAGTAACATGTTATCCAGGCTTGGAGTTTAGGAGCGTAGGCTATTCTATAGAGCCTAGGTGTATAGTAGGCTATACCATCTAAGTTTGTGTAAGTACCATTCTGTGATGTTCGCACAAAGACAAAATCTTCCAATGATGCATTTCTCAGAACTGCCCCTGTCATTAAGTGACATATGACTGTATATACATACACATACATATACACATATATATTTACATATATATGATAAATATATGTATATCATCTAAAATGATCTCCCCTCAAGAAATATCAATCTTAGTTTTTTGAGAAGTAAATTTTCAAGTTTACTTATATTTATATTTAACATAGCAGTAATCCATGCACCTGAAATAAAATTTTGAAGTGACCTAAAACCAATAATATTATTATTAAATTTTTCAAATTTTTTATGTCCTAATAATAATTTTTAAAGTGTAAACATCACCTACATTATTTTCAATTAGTAAACTACTTTTAGAGCAGTTTTAGGTTCACAGCAAAATTGAACAGAAAGTGCGGAGAGTTCACATATGCCTTCTGCCCCTGCATGTGCCTCCCTTACTATCAACATTCAGCACCAAAGTGGTACATATTTAAACATACATGAACTTAGAACGATGCATCATTATCACCTAGATCCCAAACTTACCTTAGTGTTCACTCTTGGTGTTGTACATTCTTAACATATTACTTTGCCATATTTGCTTAACTTGTTTTTGTTTAAAATACTAAAACATTACATATTCAGTTAAAGCCTTTTTGTACCTCCTCACTCCCTTCTTTTTACACAGCATGAGTGCCCACATGCACATACAGCCACCCATTGCCCTCACCATTTTTGTAAAGATAAACAATATTTTAATGTTGGTGGATATTTTGCTCTCTTTTAAAAAATAATCTTACTACATATGCATGTATAGTATAGTATAGCACAGTATGCTATAATACAGTAGCATAATTTCTTAACCTTTTACTCGACTTTCTCAACTAAATGTGTTTAAAGTTGTGATAAGAGAAAGCATATGATATATATAATTTTGTAACTTGCTTTTTTCACTTGACATGTTTTCATGATAAACCCATGCTGATATATGTAAATCTAGTTTATTCAAATTGCCATATAATATTTTATTTGCTAACTATATCAAGCTATATGTATTTTTCTGCTGCTGGATACATAAATTATTTGCTCTTTTCTGCATTTATAAATAATAATACAAATAATGCATATTCTTTCTGCACATCTATGTTCATGTGCCAAAATTTCCCTACATTACATAGACCTAGGAGGAGAATTTTAAGGTTTTAAGGTATACACGTCTTCAGTTGTCCTAGGTATTGGTAAACTATTCTCCAATGTGATTATCCCAATTTATATTCTTACCAACAGCTGAAATTGTTAAACTTTTAATTTTGGTCTTTCTGATAGTTTGAAAAGTGACTGTTGTCTTAATTTGCATTTCTCTAATTACAATTTAGTCTGAATATTCTTTCGAATGATTGCTAGTCATTCAGGTGTTCTCTTTCAAGAATTGCCCTTTAACCTTTGCTCGTTTTCCATTGGATTTTACATCCTTTTCTTGTTGATTGTAGAAGTGTAAGAGCTCTCTGTGTACTTTGGTTACTAATCTTTTGTCTGCTGTATGTGTCCCACGTACCTTTCTTGTTTGACTTCTTTTTTTTTTTTTTTTAAGACGGCGTCTCTGTCTGTTGCCCAGGCTGGAGTGCAGTGGCACAATCTTGGTTCACTGGAACCTCTGCCTCCTGGGTTCAAGCAATTCTTCTGTCTCAGCCTCCTGAGCAACTGGGACTACAGGCACACGCCACTATGCCTGGCTAATTTTTGTATTTTTAGTAGAGACAGAGTTTCACCATATTGGTCAGGCTGGTCTCGAACTCTTGAACTGAGGTAATCCGCCCGCCTCGGCCTCCCAAAGTGCTAGGATTATAGGCGTGAGCCACCGTGCCTGGCCTGATTACTTACTTTCAACCTGTGTATGATGTCTAATGTCACACAAATTTTTAATTTTAATATATTGCACCTATTAATCTTTTCCTTTATGATTCATGCTCTTTGTGTATGCACTTAGGTTTACTTCCACAGAATAGAAACGTAACTACTTGGTTTAAAAAAAACTGTAAATATCTTGAAACTTGATAAAACATTAAAATTGTTTGAATTATTGAAGAGTTAGTACATTCACCATCAATGTGTGAGAGAACTGATTTACCATATTCTTGTAATGGTTAATCTGATGTGTTAGCTTGGCTAGGCCACAGTTCCCAGATGTCTGGTCAAACACATCTGGATTTTGCTGTGAAGGCATTTTCTACATGAGATAAACATTTAAATCAGTAAGCTTTGAGTAAAGCAGATTACCCTCCATATTGTGAGTGAGTCTCATTGAATCATTAAAAGTCTTAAGAAAAAAAAAAAAAACTGACCTCTCCTAAGGAAGAGAAAATTCTACAAAAAGGCTGCCTTCAGCCTCAAACTGCAATATCAATTTTTTCCTGAGTGTCTAGACTGCTGGCCTATCCTGTAGATTTTGGATTCGTCAGCCTACACAATCATATTGAGCCAATTCCTTAAAATAAATCACTCTTTATATATATATATATATATATATATATATATATATATACACACACACACACACACACATCCTATTGGTTCTGTTTCCCTGGGGAGCCCTAACTAATATAGTTATATTACACAATGTTTTATTTCCATGTAAGTTAGATATATACATAGCCCAGTGTCATTCATGGTTAATATGAGATGTCAGCTTTTCTGATTCCAGTTTTTCTATTAGAATCCTTTTTTTTTTTTTTCCTTTCTTTCTTGAGATGGAGTCTCGCTTTGTCGCCCAGGCTGGAGTGCAGTGGTGCTATCTCGGCTCACTGTAAGCTCTGCCTCCCGGGTTCACGCCAATTCTCCTGCTTCAGCCTCCCGAGTAGCTGGGACTACAGGCGCCCACCACCACGCTCACCTAATTTTTTGTATTTTTTAGTAGAGAGACTGGGTTTCACCGTGTTAGCCAGGATGGTCTCGATCTCCTGACTTCGTGATACGCCAAACCTCAGCCTCCCAAAGTGCTGGGATTACAGGTGTGAGCCACTGCGCCCGGCCTAGAATCATGTTTTAAGTTCAAGCGTAGTATTCGCTTCCTTTGTCTCCTTTGATCATAATGTTGGTCTTTACCATGAGTTGGTTGACATTTCATTTGGATGGACTCCTTATAAAATGATGCCCCTATTAATAAAAATTTTGTACTTAGAAAGTTCATTTCCACCCATCAGATTTCTTCATATTACCCTGAATTTCAAAAATCACTGGTGTATATAATTGATTTGCTAGAGTACATTTATGTTATCTAATCTTCCAGTAAACTAATGGTAGTACTTAAATAAAATAGTACCTTACAAGTACAAACCAATTTCTAAATATTTAATTTGTTTGAATGTGGTTCAAGGGGATACTTTTGTATTAATAAAGATAGCAATAATTTTTATTGCTATAGTTATTTTTAGGTTTAAGAATATTTCAAAAAATATATTCTAAAAATCAGCTTTTGTAGCATTTTGTATATGACCATATCTATGTGAATGTGTAGAACAGAATCATTTTCTTATCTATATGAAATATTTGTTATGTTAATTTGATGCTTTATTTAAAATATAGCTTGAAAAGCATAAGGAACTTTCAATAAACAATCTCATGGACTGAAAATGGGAAACTTGCTATTGTTCCAACTCCCACAGTAACCAAACCAGCTTTATTCACATTCCACACCAATAGCCAATGTCATTCATGGACAAAATAATTGCTGATAGCAACAGAAATATTTCTAAACTACCCTCTTCTTTTTATTCACATCTGTTCAGCATTTGAATGAATTTTAATTTTGTTTTAGAGAATGTACTTAACTGTATATTAAGTAGCTAGGATCTGTGTGTGTGAATGAGTGAGAGAACAGCTGATTTAGGGGGCTGTAACATAATATGGCCACAGTGACTCATGCTGGTCTTTCCCTTGTAGGACAAAGTATAAGAGAACTTGCTATTAGTTTTCCAAACATAAATAGTACCCATAGTTGTGTGCCTTATCATTTTCAAATCATGAGGTGTTATTGTTAACAATACATGCTGGCGTTAAAAATAGGTACTGAATACCTAAGGTTCTTCACAAGGCTTGATTGTATTACAGTGAAAACTGCCTTTTGATTTTTGTATTTATCAGGACCATATTTTCTATGCAGAAGGAATGTAGCAATTGAGAAATAAGCTGCTTTTTAGTGTTATCTTCATGAAGAAGTAACTATAACTGGGGCTCAGAAAATCTTAAATAAAAGTCTCCATAAGACACAAAAACTTAAGAGAGAAGAGTTCATTTCACACAGCCAGGTATCTGCCAGTATTTGCTGCCTTTCCCAAGCAAAACAACTCCAATAAACTTGAGTGAGGTCATGAGCAGTAAGAATCTCTTGAAGCTACTGAATGCTGAATGCTTTTTAAAGAAATGTCCCATAAAGTATGTCATATCACAAAGATAGGTCCAGTTATTACCTTTTTTTTTTCACATGAAAGACCTGAAGTTAACAGTGGTTTCAACCACATGGCTCACAGCTGAGTTGTCCTTAATTTCCCTTTCCCACATACCCCACACCCATTCCATTAGCAAGTCCTGTCAGCCCTGTCTTCAAAATATATCCCAAGTCCAACCAGTTCTTACCACTTCACTGCGGCCACCCTAGTTCAGTTGGCAACTATCACTCTTCAGAACAGCTGCAACAGCCTCTAATTTCTCTTTCTGTATGCGTTCCCACCCTCCGACTATCCAGTGCCTACACACAGCCAGAAAGATCTTTCCAAAGTTGAAATCAGATCATGTGCCTCCTCTAGCCACAAATCCTCCAATGGCTTCCCATTACCTTCAGGGCTTTTTGTGATTAGCCCCTGCCTATATCTCTGATTTTGCCTTGCTCAACTTTCTCCCCAATTCACCATCCGCCAGCCAAATTGGGTGGCATTCTGTGCTTCAAACATGCCAATCTTCCTGACTCAGGGTCTTTGTCCCCTACTCCTGCTTCTTTCTGGGATTCTTTTCCTTCAGCTCTTTTCATGATTGATTTTTTTTTTTTTTTTTTTTAGGAAACAGTATCTCGGTATGTTGGCCAAGTTGTTCCTGAGTTCTTGAACTCCTGACCTCAAGCAATTCTCCCGCCTCAGTCTCCCAAAGTGCTAGGATTACAGGCATCAGATACCGCACCCAGCCATGATTGCTTCTTTATGCTCAGTCTTGTCTCAACTCAAGTGTTACTTCCTCAAAGAGGTTCTCACCCTTAGCAAAGCAGCTCTTCCCGCATTCCTCTATCATATTGTTCTCCTTTATCTTCTTCATAACACTTATTGATATCTGAAATTGTTTTATTTATCATGTTTATCACCTCCTCAATATTAGTTATCAATCACTGCATGATTATGTAAAACTTCACAGCTTGAAACAACAACAATCATTTATTATCTCACATACTTTTTTGTGAGTTAAGAATTTGGGAGTGGCTTAGTTGGGTTGTTCTACCTCAGAGTTTCATATAAAGTTGCAGTTAGATGTCAGCCAGGGCTGCAGTCATCTGAAGACTTGACTGGGGCTAAAAAAATCTGATCTTAAGATGGCTGAGTGTGTCAGCCACCATGTGTATGGTAGGCAGGTTTATGCTGCTGACCAGACAGAGGTCTCAATTCCTTGCCACATGGATTTCTCCATAGGGCTGCTGGAGTGTCCTCATTATATGGCAGTTGGATTTCCCAAGAGCAAGTGATCCCAGAGAAAGCAAGGCAGAAACCACAAGGTGCTTTATTGCCTAGACTTGGACGTAACACATGATTGTTCCAGCACTGTCCTATAGTTTATACAGGTCATCCCTATTCAGTGTGAGAAAGGACTAGACTAGGGCATGAATATATATATATATATATAGTGTGTGTGTGTGTGTGTGTGTATATATATATACTGTGTATGTATATATATAGAGAGAGAGAGAGACAGAGAGAGAGAAAGAGAGAGAGAGGCAAACATCATTTGGGGGGCACTTTGGATGCTGGCTTACACACCCTGGAAATCATGACTCTGTCCTGTTTAAAAATATCCCTACTGACCAGGAAAGTATCTGATGCTCAGTAAATGATGAATAGTTGACTAGCTGGTTAATGGAAGATTTGTGTCTCAGTTTCTGAGTTTGTGTTCATGCATATGTGTGTTTGTAAAAAATACTAACTGAGAGTCAAAGGAACTGAGTTCCTTCTTAGCTTTGTCCTGATTTGGTCATGTGCCCATGTATAAGTCACTTAACCTTCATGATCTTCAGTAGCTTCATCTATAAAATGGGAATAATATCTATCCTGTCTCATTCCCACATTTGTTATAAACATTGTCTAATGGAAACTTCATTCAATTTGGATTCAGAGTAACAAATTCTGGATTCAAATCTCAAGGTAATAAAGTTGTGTCACGTTAGTCCTCACCCTCCATTTGCTTTTTAACAGAACAAATAGGTTAAATTAGATCATCTGTAATGTTATTCAGATTCTATAGTCTCTATGGCTAATGCAACAAATGATGTAAGTTGAGGGCACTTTAGGAAACAATATTGCGTGGTTTTGCAAAGAACATTATTATTATTGCCAAAAGAGTCACAACACAAGTCAACCTGTCATTAAAGCAGCTGTTTGGTATTCTGATTGAGGGATGGGCAGGGCAGCATGGCAATGCCACACATTGTTAGAAGGGCCTAGTGGAAAATTGGAGGTGGAATTGGCAATTACTGGCAATCCTGACTTCAGTTGATCATGCTGTTGCTATCACTTCACAGGTTCCACTTCAGCTGGTTAAAACCTTGCCAATGGCCTCTGAGGTTTCTGATTTAATGGCCCAGAGAATTCAAGAAAGTGTGAGGAAAAACTTTTTCACCAGGGCCCCAGAGGGCACCCTTGCACCTTTCTAGAAATGAAGGGTAACAGCTCCAACCACAAGTCAGCTGTGATTTGTGAGTACTATAAACACAGACTTATTTTAGAATTCTGGTCAGCCTCTCTCAGTCCTCGCATGTACTCATGGACCTCAGCCAAGAACAATTCCCCTCCCTAAATTGTAAGAAATCTTCAAAGGCCACCAAATCACTAAATGCAAAAGACTCTTGGTAAGACTCCTTCATCATAAGATGTCATTTAAAATTCTCTCTGCTTTTGTTTTAAAACTTGTTTATCAGAAGTCAGTAAGAATTGAGGCATTAACACCTATCACATTTGCACTTCAGGCATGTTTGTTTTTTCAATATCATTTGAAAACTAAGATTTGTAGGTTTTGCAAAAAGCAATTTTTATTTGGCATAGAGACAGTTTAACTTTGAGATCTCTCACTAATTGTTTTTCTTACCGAAACAGCTTCAACTTTGGCAATCAGAACCCACTTGGTCCTCATAGTGGACAATACACTTAGCAGCTTGTATTTTATATATATATGGTATACATTATATATAGTACCAGAAAATGAAATGTCTACAGAAATGTTATTGTTTGTATCCTATATGAATAACACATTTCCCATACTTCTAAGAACTCAGAAACGTATCTTTCATCTGTGTTTAGAATAAACTCTGGGGTGTAAAATTCTGAACAATGATGTAACTGATACATTTGAACAAACATCTGTAAAGCGAGACAAAGTGTCATTGATTTGTTTGTGGAACTAGACCATTTGAAGTCAAGTATGTGGATCTTAGTGGCTTATTTGTCAGCATTCTTACCAGTGGTGGCTAGTTATAATAAGCTTAAAACATTCAAGCATATTAACACAGCTCTGGGCATAGGACCCAAAAGAAAACATTAGGATTCAAAGCAATACAAAACAGTGCTACCAATTACACTGCATTACACTTCTTAAATTTTTGATGGTTAATCCCTCAAAGCTACCTTGAACCATGTACTGAAGCCACCAAGAGTGTTGAATGAAAAAATCCAAAGGGATTAAGGAGTCATTTCCGCTAGAGAGAAACACGTTTTCTCAGCTGTTCTGGTTTCTATGAGGAGGGATTTTCCCTAAACACTTCTGCCCTTTTTCTGTTCCTTTACTCCCTTTCTCCTGGGGAGCAGAATAATCTATCGTACTGGGAATTTAAGGGCAAATTTGGCATGCTGAGCTCAGTTTCACCCGCCATCATTTTTGGAAGAAAGAGACCCTCTGCTCCTTCATTCTTAAATCCTATCTGGCAAGCCAACGCCCCCCACCCCACAAGCTGGGGAGGCTCACTAGGCTCCAACATTATAAATAGAGTGGATAAGTCTCTGAGGGTCAGTTAGCAGAATACTTCTGTCTCACAAAGAACAAACTTCAACTTTCCCAATATTTTGGGTTTCCATCTGTCAACATTTATCTTACACTGTGTAACAGTATCTTACAGTATCCAACAGTGTCCAACAAACCAATTAAGAGAAACGTTTCTCCACATTTTTATATCCCCCAAACCTAGCCCACACTTGCAGCTATATACTGGGTTTGAAGAAATACACGTGTTAAGAAGGTATATAGTTAAGGTTGAGACTTAAGAAAATGCTCTTTATACCATATTAAGTGAAAAGAGAGGTAAATTTTTTTTTGCTATATTTTGAACACTGCATTAAGCACTCATGAAAGTCCATTTTTTTGCAAATTCACAAGTATTTTATTGACTTTTATAAAAGAGTTTTCATGTTTTGGTTGGTTCTCTCCCTACTTAAATACATCTTATCATATTTTCAAATAGGTTTCCTAAGCAGAGACCTCATGCTTAATATACGACTCAGAAGAAAAAGCTATTTTGGGTAGAAAGCAAAATAGTTGTTTTATAATCAGCAAATGCAGTATCTACAATTATTGTTATTTATTTTATCCAGTCAATATGGAGGAGATGAGCTTCCTAGTGTTTCTTCCTTATCTGTGTTTTTTTCTCCTTTACTCCATACTTTTTGCTATGCTTTGAAATTGTATTCAAAAGTCCCATTTCTTTATTTTTATTGTTATTTTTGAGACAGTCTCATTCTGTCACCTAGACTGGAGTGCAGTGGCATGATATCAGATCACTGCAACCTTCACGTCCCGGGTTCAAGCAATTCTCACGCCTCAGTCTCCCGAGTAGCTGGGATTACAGTCATCCACAACCACACTTGTCTAATTTTTGTATTTTTAGTAGAGACAGAGTTTATCCATGCTGCCCAGGCTGGTCTCAAACTCTAGGCCTCAAGTGATCTTGAGGCCTCCCAAAGTGCTGGGATTACAGGTGTGAGCCACCATGACAGCTACTGTCAGGAACTCTGACCTGAGTCAGACAGAATTTAGATGGGATTATGAAAAATTTTGAGGGCTGCCTCAATTCAAACACCTAAGTGAGTCCACGAGAATATTATTATTTGTCTTTAATATTTTTAATATTCCTGCAATCAGATTGATATCTATATAATGAAGCTACGAGAATCATATATATAGCATTGAGGTGGACTGCTCATTACTATTATATTGAAATGAACAGAAAACTCTAGTTTTCAGGAGGAAAATTTTATATCATTCACCACCTAATGTTTCAGTTAATATTAAGGTCTAAATTTATTCATAGTTCTACCTTTTTAGCCTATATTCAGTCTACAGGCTAGTAGGAAATGTTCCGTGTAACGTGTTTGTGTGTGTGTGCACATGTGTTTAAAAAATAGGTGTGAATTGAGGATGCTCTAATTCAATTTGAATGCCTGTATCAGTGTTTTTTCAGCTTCTTCTATGGTACACCTGGGCATTTAAATCTACTTTCTCAGGCTTTACTTGAGAATCATGAGAGACTCATCATTTGCTTTCAAAGCACTCTTGCCTATTGAGTTCCTCAGCTAACTTGATTTATTCCTTAAAAGCCACAGCAGCCATCTTTTTCTTAATTTTCAGTATATAACAAGGAAAGGTGATGGATCCACAACTTTGTTTAATATTCTTCCTCTGAAACTACTTAGGATTTTGAAATTACAGAATAGGCCAAGAAGTAATATTTAAGGTGATTTGTTTCAAGGGGGAAATGGACAGGATACAGCAGGACCCAACATGAAATGGATAAAAGAAAGGGGAAATGAACAAATGGAAGATGCTTTGGATTAAGAAGTAAAAGTAGAAATTAGGTGACAAAGACCTTTCATCAGAGAGTTAATAATTTTTAATCTACTTAGACTATAAGGAGAAATGTGAGGTTCTTTTAAAGCAGTTTTCATTTCATTCACTATGCCAAGATTTTTGTTTCTTTTATTATATGATTATTATTTATTATGAAAGAGCATTAAAACATTAAAGGAATTTCTAAACATAAAAACACTGTTTCCCATTACCCTAACACACTGAACATTTGTGTCACTTCCTTGAGCCATCCTCTTCCACCCTCAGACCAGATCAGGTACCCTTTTAAAGCTCTCTATATTTGTTTTCACAAATTTAGTCCAGTTGAACATGAAATTTTTACCCTTGATTGTATGCCCAGCATCTAACATTGTGTGTGACACACAGTAGGTATTCAATATTTTGATAAAAATGAATGATGAATAAATATTCCTCTTAATTATTCATCCTTGAACTCCATATGTCCTAATGCCTCACCAGTTTATAGATATAAATGAAAACATTTAAATCATTAAACTGAATTTCATTAGCTTTAAGGCCTCACTTGCTCATGAAGGAGTTCCTGGTTCCTAAAATATCCCTCTTAAATATTTAAATTCCCAAGATTCTTTCCCTGGTCTCTGCTGCTCCAAAGAACAAGTCTCTGTCAATCCTACCAGCACCAAGGATCTCAATGCCATATGGAAAAAGAAAAACAGTTTCTTCCTCCCTCCGTCTGCACTTTGATGTCCTCAGTTACAAATGCCCCACAATAATCCCACTTGGTCTCTGATATGTTACAAAGCTTAACGGGCACACAGTCCCTTCCTCTCAATGGTAAACCCATGCTGGCAGATAAGAGTCAACGGACTCCATATGAGTCGATCAGTTCAGACAGCAGAGAGAAAATGGTGTCTTCTAGTCTGCATGCCGGCTTTTATACCTATGCGTTTAGGCGACCTGTTTACCCAGCAGTTTTGTCTTAATAAGCACATACTTGATATGTTGTTAGGGGGTCTGATTTTTGTTTTGTTCCCATCACTGTACTTAACTATAATCTGAAGATTTGTGTAATCCCCTAATGGTATCTCTGGAAGATGTAACTTTCTGGTCCCTTTTAGATATTAGAACAGCCTCATTCAACTCTTCACATTTCAAATTCTACTGTTGTATTTCTTCTTCCCCATAGCTAAGGCTTAATCCTCAACCAGAGGGTGTGGGGGCGGAGGGTCTGCAGTTCTTAAGAGGCATGGTCTGCTCTTTTACTCATCCCATCCCTCTTCCAGTGAGTTGTCACTTGGGAAGAAGAAATAGAAGAAATGGCAGGGGTCATACAAAGCTGGCTGCCCAATGCTGGGGGAAGGTGACCCTAGAATCTATTCCTCGAAGTCTCCACCAATGTGAGATTCTCTGCATAACTGTTGCTATGCATAATTTTTTAGGGGCACTCTTCAGCTTTGCTGTGGTCTCTCCTTTACTTAATAACCCCTCAGAGAGGATCGACCACATTTCCTTTTGGCTACAACAGGGACCTATGCCTCCAAACCCCTCCATAAGAGGGGGCATCATCTGAACAGCTCCATATCATCCATATCTTCTGCTGCCTCTCTCTCTAAGTGTTATGCACCTTCTTTTGTTGTTGTTGTTTCTTTGAGACAGGATCTTGAGCCATGGCAGCTCCTGAGGTCCTTGTGTGGGACCAGTGATGGACCAGGAGTTTAGTCCATCAGGTGACCATGTTCCTTTCATGTTCCTCCCATGTATCCTACAACCCTGGTTACTCCGCTGATTCAGCTACTCCAGTGAGGCTTCTGTCCTATGAAATAACCAGGTGAGAAATAAGCACCAGTCTTCACATTCACATTTGGACCCCTAACTCCAGGGAACAAACACCAAGATCTCCTGAGATCTCCCTCACCTTCTGTCTCGGGGGATGTGTTGGGTGGCTCTTCCAGTTCTGCAGCTCAATAAACACTCAGTCAAGAATGAGATGCCTGTTGTCCCCTTCTCGCAATTCACAATTTCTCTTCAAATCTCTCTCCCTCTTTGCTTTTGTTGAAGGGAGAGTCAGCTGCCTATGAAAATGCATGCTCCCCATTCGTGATGTACATATGTCTCTAAGAGACCATGATCCATTCAGAGACTGTGTTTCCCAGCCCCACTGGCATGTAGGTAGGACCATGCAACTTGGTCTTACCAACAAAACACAAATGAAGGTGATGTATCTGCCCCAGGCCCAAACCTTTAAGAAGCTAGTAACTTCTCTCTGGTCTCTTCCGCAGTTGGATGAAGAGGACTTTAATGCCCTGGGGGATGGTCAAGATACAGAATGCAAGAAGCTTTGATTCCTAATTGAGTCCATAGAGAAAAGTCATTGCTGACCAATAACACACACGTGGATTTTATGTGAGCAAACAATAAACCACTGTTGTGTTAAGCCTATTCTACATTCTGTTAACAGTACCCAGAAGTACCCCAAATAATATACGTAGGCCAGGCACGGTGGCTCTCGTCTGTAATCCCAGCATTTTGGGAGGCTAAGGCCGGCAGATCATGAGGTCAGGAGTTTGAGACCAGCCTGGCCAACATGATGAAACCCTGTCTCTACTAAAAATACAAAAATTAGCCAGGCATGGTGGCGGGCACCTGTAATAATCATAACTATTTGGGAGGCTGAGGCAGAAGAATCGCTTGAATCTGTGAGGCAGAGGTTGCAGTGAGCCAAGATCCTGCCACTGCATTTCAGCCTGGGCAACAGAGCAAGACTCGGTCCCAAAAAAAGAAAAAAGAAATATATATGTGTGTGTGTGTGTGTGTGTGTGATACGTGTGTGAGAGAAGATAAAGAGTTTTGAGGTAGTCACTGGAGCTTACAAGGCCAGACTTCTAAATGAGTTATAGAGATGCCTAGAGCCAATTGTTAGATATTTTCTTTGAAATACAGGTCATGAATTGGCCTTTTTTTCATCAGCTTTGAGCCCTACTCATTGTCATCATCACAATCATTGTTACCACCTCACAGCTAAACTTTGCATGCCAGAAACCATTCTTATCATGTTATATGTATTTGCTTATTTAATTCTCACACAACCACATTTTGAAGATGAAGAAACTGAAGCACAAAGAAGTTTGTGGAATCTGCTGAAGGTTACATCAGGAAGTGGTGCAACCAGGACTCAAACCCAGGTAGTCTTGTTCTAAAGCCCAAGTTTTTAACAACTAATGTAAACAGTCTACAACTTCAAAGTACTCTCACAGGATCCAGGACTTTGAAAACAGTCCTAGTCGGCATCTTCTGCTATGTGTATCTTTACATAGTTTTATGGTAGTTATATAACTCGTGGTTTCCCTACACCACATGTAGTAAATATACATATTAAAAATGAAGTGGCCAAATAGGTATTCTCCCATTTAATTCAGTAACCATATGTTTCCAAGTGGCCATGCCATTCCTCTCTTCTGTCCAGTTGCATCTGTTCTGACCACAGCTTGAGTCTCTGTAATAGAAATGAGTCTGGTCTCACTTCTATGCCAGCCTTTACCGCTCTGAATAGAAAAATGGTTCTGCTCTTAACATTATCAAAACTTCTTTTTAGAATTCAAGAAAGTTCTTCCCTTCTTTGTATCTCTCTCTGTCACTCACACACACACACACACACACACACACACACACACTGTTCCGTTCATTTATGTGACTTCTTTTCCATTTTCAGCTTCACTTTAAACTTGGCACAAGTGCTTGGGAATGGGGAAAAAAGCTATGGAAAGAGGTTGAGTTTGAAGAAAATCCAAGTGGTATTGGCTAAATATTGCAATCAAAATGGCTTCTACCCTTGCCTCCTGTCTTCACCCCTCACCCAAATCTCTATCAGTGTCTCTGCACCAAGCTTATGAATCATGGTGCTCTCTCTGGCTTATTTGGTGAACTCCCCAATAGCAACATGTGCAGCCTTTGTGCCCTCTCCATCCTCTCTAGCCCGTATTTCTTTTGAGTCTCAGTCACGGGACCAGCCACAAACTCCAATATATTCAACTATTGCCTCTCTGGAAGAGCTATTTAAGTTGTCATGGAAATAGAATCCCCAACAGCACTCATTCCCCGGTTAGTCCATCTAAAAAAATAGAGAATATTTTGATTAAGCTGAATTCAAAGCAGCCCCCACAGCTAAAGTCCTTACTCTGGAACTATGGCTGTGATTTTAACCTTAAAGTAGAGAAAACTCTCTACTCTGCTTTCTTTTACATTATTTCATGGTAACCTTTCATGTATCAGCATTGGCTTTCTAGTTTTTATTTTAATAGTTTCATTCCATCACAAAGTTTGAAAATAACATATGTAATTATTCTTTTGTTAATAAACATTTAGGATTTTTGGGGTCCCATTTCAGTTTATTTTCGCTAAGAAAAAAAATTATCACTACGGTATTTTCAAAAAAATTATTGGAATATTAATCCTGGTTCTCTAGGGGAAAAGTACCTTTATGAAGTAATAATTTCCTACAGGATCTCAGAGTATCAGCTAGTGGCTTCAAGGCTGAGTCTATAAAACTATGTGTGGTGGACTGGGCGCGGTGGCTCACGCCTGTAATCCCAGCACTTTGGGAGGCCGAGACGGGTGGATCACGAGGTCAGGAGATCGAGACATCCTGGCTAACACGGTGAAACCCCATCTCTACTAAAAATACAAACAATTAGCTGGGCGTGGTGGCAGGAGCCTGTAGTCCCAACTGCTCGGGAGGCTGAGGCAGGAGAATGGCATGAACCTGGGAGGCAGAGCTTGCAGTGAGCCGAGATTGTGCCACTGCACTCCAGTCTGGGTGACAGAGCCAGACTCCATCTCAAAACAAACAAACAAACAAGCAAAACTATGTGTGGTAAGTTTAAAGGTACCTATTTGTTAAATTATAAACTTATGAACAAGATTTTTCAGACTATATTTACCTGGGGATTCTGGGTCTTCTGAAGAGGTCAATAATTGTGAGAATTGCTTGATAATTCAAGTATTCCTGGATTTCCAGCGTGTTATGAAGTTTGATTATTAAACCTAACTTTGGCAAAGAAGGCAATGATGTTTTTTGCAATCTTTTGCTGTTACTACCTTCTCCCCAACTGCACTGAGATTTTTATGTTGAAGAACCATGAAGCTTGAATAAACTCAGCAGAAGACTCAGCAATAAGAGGCCTCACCGAGCCAAAGGAGCATGGCCCCTGGGTCCAAGGCCCAAGGTGAGCAAGAAGAAGAGGAAACTGAATCTTCTATGGGACCACATTTTAAGAAGAATGTGGTTAAGATACAAAAGTTGTAGCTGGAAAAGCAATGCAGAGGGTAAAGTCTCATGTGAAAAGCAAGGGTAAAAATGGAAGAAACACGTGATAGGATCGGAACTGCAAAAAATGGAGAGTTAGTCAAGATGGAGCATTCAGAACAGGTATAAGAAACAGCTTTATGGTGGCTGTAGCAACTTAAATAAACCATGGCCTGACACTCTATTAACAAGTATTATTACAAGTTAATGATAATCTAGTTACATAATAATAAACTGAAGATTATAGAGGATCTAAATATGCGTCTAAGTGCTAAAAAACATAATATTTCATCAAATCTAAGATGCTATTGTGTGTAAGATGTATCTGAATGTTAGATGGTTAAGATATGGAATCAGCTGTGACTTAGAATCTAAGATTATCTTAGATTATCTTAGATAATCTGGTAAAGTGAATTATCTTCCATATAATTTAAAATGCCGGATATTTTATTCTACCATGATTCTTTGAAAGCAGCAGAATGTATAGTATATTTTGTAGTTATGTACTCGTTCCACAGATTATTCAATAAATCCCTGAAGTGAAATACACTATCTCTAAAGGCAACAATCTCTAAAGGCAGAGAATTAAAGGGTGACATGGATCATGTTTTCCCGGATCAAATTGTTTTGTAATAATTTGATCAAATACCCTATCTACAAATACCATATGTTTTGTTATCTTAGGGTGGGCTGGGCCTTAATGGTCTCAAATTGACCCTCAAATCTCAGTAGAGTAACCCAACAAAGGTTTTATTCTAGATCAGCTCACATCACAGTCTGATGCTCTCAGGAAGCCTTTGGAGTGACACAGTCTGGAACATAGAGTCTCCTGGGCTGCTACAGCACGGAAGAGACATGGAGGGAACCCACTGAGACCGTTAGCAGCCTTGGCCTGAAGCTCACTTTGTTCCTCTGCTCGTGGTCATTGGTGGAGCGTTCATCTAGGCCAATTGAACTGCAAGAGAAGCTGGGGACTATTGAAAATCAATATAGAGATTTCTGAACACTGTTTCTGGGATAGGAGTAGTTAATCAAATGGCTTTACTTGGACAGACATCCTCTAAACACCATGTGTTTTCATGAAGCAATCAACGAGGAAGTTGCCTGACTCCATGATTGACATCTGTGCTCCAAGTTTGCCCTCCTCGATATATCTTTCTGAAAATAAGTGGCATCTTCTTCTAGCTTAACAGTTTATAAATAACATACTCTTTTGTAAAAATAAAATGTAATTTATTTAAAATAATCTCATTAGGCATAAACATCACTTTTGAAGTATCGTAGACAAAATGTTTAGAACCATATAAAAACTATAACTATGGCTATGTAAGCTCCCTTTGGATCTCAGACTTTAAAGATTTAAACATACAGCACAACAAATAACATTAGGCATGACAAAGCCACTGCATCCCCAGGCCCGGGGAGTACCATTTGTGTGTTCTGGGAGTGAGTGGTGTGTGAAGGGTCATCCGAAAAGAGCAAGGCAAGCCTACCCTTGAAGTTGTAGGACACAGCAGCCCAGCGTGGAAACCTGAAAAAAAATACTCATTTTAATCTTTATTGAAAAACATTATCTGCCTTGAAACTATAATTATGGACTCTCAAGGAAAGAGCAACTTATGGAATAAAATTAGAGAGGATTTTTGCCTAAAACACTGTATTTGAAATGACGTAAAAATGAATGAATAAAGGAATTTAGATGCTGGCCTGAAAATGTAAGCAAGAAATAAGTGAAAACAGGAACGTAGTCCCTAGTATTTTAGTACAAGGCCAGGAAAATGGAGATTTTAACAGCAGAAACCATTAAAATTTTTGATACTGCACCACAAGAAAGTGGAAGCTTCCCCACTCTTGAATGGTTTCATCTGCCTTCTTTCTTTCTTTCGTTTGTTGTTTGTTTGTTTTAGAGACAGGGTGTCATTCTCTCACCCTGGCAGGAGTGCAGGGTGCCATCATAGCTCCCCGCAGCCTTGAACTCCTAGACTCGAGTGGTCCTCCCACCTCAGCCTCCCAAAATGCTGGGATTACAGGTGTGAGCCACAATACCCAGCCACTTTCAATTATTTTCTATTGCTCTCTCTCGAGTCTGATTATATATTGCTACTAATTTTTAACAAACATTCCAGAGTTTTGCATTTAAATGAATGTTGTTTCAGTTTGAGTAGTCCTCTTGAGAGACTGTGGGTTAATTTGATTGATGTTATCATTGTCCAAATATTTTTGGAAACTCCTCTTTTGGAATTGCCTTCAAAGTCAACATCACATACTTTGGAACAGTGACAAATCAATGTCCTAAAAGGCAGACTCTTATTTGAAGCCACCAAATGTTCTTTGAAGTTAAGTTTATTACCTAAAGGAAATTATCCAGCTTATTAATATCACTTTAAATTCTAAGATATATATGTAAGAAGATATGACCTTAATAGTAGTTATGATTTTATGCAACCTACACACCGTTATGAAAGATACTTTGATAAAATGTTTTGAGCAAAAATAACTAATGTTAATGTTGTTGGTAGCTATCATTCCATGGAACTCTCTACAAAGTCACCTATATTTACTTAAAATCCTTTTTTGCCTTTTTTAAAATTATACTTTATGTTTTCAGGTACAAATTCTCTGTTTGAACATTCTAACCAAATAAGGCCAGATGACTTATTGACTCTCCCATCAGTTTTTGAAATTATGGTGTCATTTTGTATTTCCACTACCTTAAAATAACTATATAACCAAATTAAACTCATTAGGATTTTATATTCAATTAACATTAACAGTTATTTTTTTAAAAGATAGTTTTGTAATAGTTTTAAAAAGCATGAGTTGAAAGGAAAAAGCAATAGATTTGGGGTACCTAATCAATGCCAGGCACTCAGCCTAACTGAACCCAGAAGATAATTGGAGTGGGGAGAACCCAAGCCAAGTGTGTACTTAGATCTTCCTTTTAGATGAGGGCACAGTGGGCCCTTTCAAACCAGGATGGGACAGAGCTTCCTGGGTGCCCTGTTGATTTCTCCCTCAAACCACACAGCAAAAGTTACCTCCCACTGGGAAGGTGCCATAGGAAGACCTGATTTCCCACCACTAATGCTGCTGAAGCTCAGGCTTGTTGGTTGTTTGGTTTTAGAGACAGGGTCTGGCTCTGTTGCCCAGGCTGGAGTACAGTGGTATGATCATAGCTGACTGCAGCCTCCAACTCTTGGGCTCAAGTGATCCTCCTGCTTCAGCTTTCCACATTCCACCTGCTGGGATTACAAGTGTGAGTTGCCACACTGGGCCTGAAACAGAGACTTAATGTTCCAATCATGGCCACTGGATACTGACAGAAAAATTTCTGTGTATGGATGGGAAGGGTGAGGCTTGGTAGGCATAGCTTTTGAGACAGGAAGAGGAAGCCCCACTCTTTTCTTTCCCAGAAAGAAGAAAAAGATTTGGGGAAAGCCAGGAGAATCTCAGAGTCCAGCCACTCAAAACTAACCATCCTGTATAATGCATAAAAATCTCATTATTTTTATTTTTATTTCTTTATTTTTTATTTATTTACTTATTTTTTTTGAGACAGAGTCTTGCTCTGTTGCCCAGGCTGGAGTGCAGTGGTGCGATCTTGGCCACTCCCGGGTTCAAGCAATTCTCCTGCCTCAGCCTCCTGAATAGCTGGGATTACAGGCAGGCGCCACCACTCACAGCTAATTTTTGTATTTTTAGTAGAGACGGGATTTCACCATGTTGGCCAGGCTGATCTCGAACTCCTGACCTTGTGCTCCACCTGCCTTGGTTTCCCAAAGTGCTGGGATTACAGGCATGAGCCACCGTGCCCGGCCATCAATATTTTTAATAGATCCATAATGTCCCATATTGTGACCATACCATAATTTATTCAACTTGTAATGAACATTCAACTTGTTTTCAGGTTTTTGCGACCTGAAAAATCACCTGTTTATTACAGAGCTTTTACTTTACAAGTAGTAAGCCCTTTAATAGACGTGTGTTTTTGTGCTGGTAATTCCTAAATTGGGATTGCTAAGTAAAAGTGTATGATGTTTTAAATTGTAATAGCCATTGCCAGTTTAATTTCGTAAAATGTTGAGCAATTCACCCTCCTAGAAGCTAGGTAGAGGGCCTACTTCACTAATGTTGGACAGTGTTACCTTTTCTTCTTTAAATTTTTGCTTATCTGATGTGTGAAATAGTCCGTCTAATTTTTTTATATTTTGCATTTCCTTGACTCACTAGTGAAAAATAAAATGTTTGTGGCCCATTTTCTTTTCTTTATTTACAACTTCTTTTAGTAGTCATTTGCATATTAGGGATATCACTTATATGTCTTCCGAAGGCATTCTGATTGCATATATTTTTCCCAATCCATTGTTTTGTATAAGATATGTCTTTAAATACACACAAATACACACACACACACAGTCATGCACTGCATAATGACATTTCAGTTCATGATGGGCCTCTTATACGATGGTGGTCCCATAAGATTCTTGGTCCTATAAGATTATAATACTGTATTTTTGCACTACCTTTTCTATATTCAGATATGTTTATATATAAAAAACTTACCACTGTGTTACAAGTGCATACAGTATTCAGTAAAGACACAAGCTGTAAAGATTTATACCCTAGGAGCAATAGGCTATGCATATAGGCATGTAGTAGGCTAGACCATCTAAGTTTGTGTAAGTACTCTATGATGTTCGCACAGTGGTGGAATCACTTGATGATGTATTTCTCAAAATTTATCCCCATTGTTAAGCAATGCATGACTATATATGTATATATGTACACATATATATATTCCTACATTCTAATCCAGTTAAATATAACCATGTTTTCTTGCTAAATTTCCCAGCTACCTTAACATCTCTCTTGATCAAAATTGTACAAGTATTTTTAAATATTTTGTTTTATTTTTAATTTTTACATTTTGTTTATATTAAAATTTCATTTAAAGATATGTTCAAGGAGGAACCCCCTAGAACCTTGTAAGTTCCACTAATTTCCAACGCATCTTTAGGTCATTTCTTCCTCACAAATCACCCCTTTCTCATCCAAATACTTCTCCTGTTTCCATCAATATACTTGGAAATAACAAACCACTTTTCTTTTAAAATAGTGAATCCAAAATTTGTTTTGAATTTTCCTCAATTAATTAAAATAAATGTACTTCAACAAGCACTCTCTATTGCTGTCTGCTGTGCAGCCAGTGTCGGGGAAACTCTGGCGGAGATACGGATAGGGGAAAATGTGACATGGCCATTTTCCACAGGGCACTTCCAAACTTGATAATAAGATGTTCTTCTTTAGACCAAAGCTCTACGAAGTTTACAGTTCAGCTTTATATCAAGGGACCAATTTTTCACACACTAATCGTCATGTAAAATTTGGTGGTGAAGAGGGAAATGGCAGAAAAATTTTGTGGAGTCAGGGTTGTCTCTTTTGTTCTCTTGTGGGAAAAACAAAAAACAAAATAAAATGTGACTGTTGCTTCCTTCCCCCACATCCCAAACTCTATGTGGTTTAGAGGAAGGAAGTGTTCAGGAGAGAAATCAGTTTCCTAAAGTTTTTACAACCAAAAGACTTAAGGGATTGAATTTTTTTTTTTTTTTCTAAAATAACAACTGCAAACGGATATTTATATAAAGAGTTAGGTCAAACCTAAGAACTAAGAGTTTATTTTTAGATTTCTGCTTGGCCAAGGGGGAAATATGGTAAATGAGCCTCATGTTCTTAAATGGGCATGCAGTGGAACTCAAAAGATTTCAGAACTCTGAGAAAAGGCACTTAAGAACATCAGTTTCCGCAGGCATTATTAGAAACCCCTAGACAATAACAATATTGCTACGAGTTTTCTTCCTTCCCCTCAGCCCCCAAAGTTACTTTCAGTTTTAGTGATCTGGTCTCCACATTCTTGAAGATACCAAAACAAAAAGAATAAAGATTATGTAAACATAGAAGATATAAATAGAATGTCAAGTGACTAGCTGCACAGGTGGTGAAGCTGTCCTTTCTGTGGGGCAGCCACCAGTCCCTGTGTGGCTATGAAGCATTTAAATGTGGCAAGTCAAATTGAGATCTGCAGAAACATTTAGTACACATTGGATTTAAAAATGAAGTATGAAAAAATACAAAATATCTCTTTGAAATGTTTATATTGATTACATGTTGAAATGGTCGTATTTTAGACATAGTTTGTTCTATAAAATATATTATTAAAATTAATTACACCTGTTTCTTTTTTCCTTTTTGAAGTGTGACTACAAGAACATTTTTTTTTTTTTTTTTTTTTTTTTTTTTTTTTTTTTTTTTTTTTTTTGAGACGGAGTCTCGCTCTGTCGCCCAGGCTGGAGTGCAGTGGCCGGATCTCAGCTCACTGCAAGCTCCGCCTCCCGGGTTCACGCCATTCTCCGGCCTCAGCCTCCCGAGTAGCTGGGACTACAGGCGCCCGCCACCTCGCCCGGCTAGTTTTTTTTTGTATTTCTTAATAGAGACGGGGTTTCACCGTGTTAGCCAGGATGGTCTCGATCTCCTGACCTCGTGATCCGCCCGTCTCGGCCTCCCAAAGTGCTGGGATTACAGGCTTGAGCCACCGCGCCCGGCCTTACAAGAACATTTAAAATTGCATCTGTAACTCAGAAAATCTTTCTATTATATAACAGTGCTAGAGTACTGAAATTAAGAGCCGGGCTCTGAAGTAAACCTACTTGGATTCATAGTTGGGTTACTGATAACACAGGCCGGGTGACCTTGGGTAAGTTACATAGGCAATCTGTGCATCAAGTTTCATATTTATAAAACTGTGAAGGATAAAAGCTTTCCTATTTCAGAGGGCTGTTTGAGCATGAAGCGTTCAGAGCCTGGCACAGTGTAAGAATTCACTAAGGCTTGGTTCTGTTATTCTTACTTCAGAATCCAAAAAAGCAAACACTTTTTTCTGGAAGAGAGAAGCTCTAAAAATAAACAAAAAAAATTAAAATCAGAAATTTGATGCCTCCCCCACCTTCCTTCCCCATTCTTTGCAGCCAGTTTATTATATTGAGGAAAAAAATCAAACTATCCTTCTAAAACAAAATATTTTCAAGATATGAGATTGTCCGTTAGGTATTTTTTACCCCCTACAGCTGTGCCCAGTTCTCTGAGAAGACCAATGCAATTGGAGAAAACTATAGATTTTTCCTTTCTATTAATACATCTCATACAGAATTATTGGCTATAGTATTGGATCTGACTTTAGAAAAAATAAGAGCATGTATCTGATGCCCCTGACATCATGGAAGTGAGCCTGAAAATAATAATAGTTACAAGGCATAACTTGAAGTTATTGTGGGTTCAGTTCTAGCCCACTGCAATACAGTAGACATCACAATAAAAGGAGCCATACTATTTTTTTTTGGTTTCCCAATGCATTTAAAAGTCATGTTTATACTATACTGCAATCTATTAAGTATGCAATAGCATTATGTCTAAAAAACGTACATATGTTAATTTTAGAATACTTTATTGCTAAAAAATTCTAATGATCATCTGAGCTTTGAATGAGTCCTAATCTTTTGCTGGTGGAGGGTCATGCCTCGACGACCACTGCTGATCAGGGTGGTGGTTGCTAAAAGTTGGGGTGGCTACAGCACTTTTTAAAAATAAGACAACAATGAAGTTTGTCACATTGAATTTCCCTTTCACAAAAGATTTCTCTGTAGTGTTTGATGCTGTTTGATAACATTTTACCCACAGGAGAACTTCTTTCAAAATTGGAGTCAATCCTCTTAAACCCTGCCACTGCTTTATCAACTAAGTTTATGTAATATTCTAAATTCCTTGTTGTTATTTTGACAGTGTTCACAGCATCTTCACCAAGAGTAGATTCTATCTCAAGAAACCACTTTCTTTGCTCAGCCATAAGAAGCAACTTCTTATCCATTCAAGTTTTAACATGAGATTGAAGGAATTCAGTCCAATCTTCAAGCTGCACTTATAATATCAGTTCTCTTGCTATTTCCATCACGTCTACAGTTCCTTCCCACACTGAAGTCTTGAACCCTCAAAAGCATCCATGGAGGTTGAAATCAACTTCTTCCAAACTCCTGTTAATGTTGATATTTTAACCTCCTCCCATATATTACGAATGGTCTTAATGACATCTAGAATGGAAAATCCTTTTCAAAAGGTTTTCAATTTGCCCAGATCCATTGCAAAATCACTATCTATGGCAGCTATAGTCTTATGAAATGCCTTTCTTAAACAATAAGACTTGAAAGTCAAAATTACTACTTGACCCATGGGCTGCAGAAAGGATGCTGTGTTAGCAGGCATGAAAATAACATTCATCTCCTTATACATCTCCATCAGAGGTCTTAGGTGACCAGGTGCATGGTCAATGAGCAGTAATGTTTTGAAAGGAATCTTTTTTTCTGAGCAATGTGTCTCAACAGTGAGATGAAGATATTCAGTAAACTATGCTGTAAACAGACTTCCTTCATCTAGGCTTTGTTGTTCCACTTATAAACC
The DNA here is from genome assembly GCF_003255815.1 of Theropithecus gelada. NCBI lineage: Eukaryota > Metazoa > Chordata > Mammalia > Primates > Cercopithecidae > Theropithecus > Theropithecus gelada. Next base: position 70,485,529 of record NC_037671.1, on the reverse strand, counting down.
ACAGGCAGAATAGATTTAGCATAATTATTAAGGGCCCTCAGTTGTTTGGAATGGCAAATGAGCATTGGCATCAACTTAAAGTCACCAAGTTGCATTAGCCCCTAACAAGAGAGTCAGCCTATTCTGTGGAGATTTGAAACCAGGCATTGACTTATTTTCTCTACCTATAGGAGTCCTAGATGGCATCTTCCAATAGAGGGCTGTTTTATCTTCTTTGAAAATCTGTTGTTTAGTGTAGCCACGTTCATAAATTATCTTAGCTAGATCTTCTGAATAACTTGCTATAGTTTCTATGTCAGCACTTTTTGCTTCACACTACCCTTCTATGTTATAAAGATGGTTTCTTTTCTTAGACCTCATGAGCCAACCTCTGTTAGCTTCAAACTTTTCTTCTGCAGCTTTCTTATCTCTCTCAGCCTTCACAGAACTGAAGAGTTGGGGCCTTGATCTGGATTAAGCTTTTGTTTAACAGAATGCTGGGGCTGTTTCAATCTTCTATCCAGACCACTCAAACTTTCTCCATACCAGCATTAAGACTGTTTTTCTTTCTTGGCATTCATGTGTTCACTAGAGTAACATGTTTAATTTCCTTCAAAAACTTTTTCTTTATGTTCACAACCTGACTAGCTGGTGCAAGGGACCTAGCTTCTGACCTGTCTTAGCTTTCAACATGCCTTCCTCGCTGAGCTTAATCATTTCTAGCTTTTATTTAAATAAGAGAAGTTCAACTCTTCCTTTCCCTTAAACACTTAGAAGCCATTGTACGGTTATTAATAGGCCAATATCAGTATTGTTGTGTCTCAGGGAGGCCTGAGGAGAGGGAGAGAGATGGAGAAATGGCCAGTTAGTGGAGCAGTGAGAACACACACAACATTGATCAATTATGTTAATCAATTATGGCAGTTTGTGATGCCCCAGAACTATTACAATAGTAATATCAAAGATCACTGATCACAGATCACCATAATATTATAAAATAATTTTTATTCAAATAATAATTTAATCAAAATTATTATTTGAAGATTATTGTTAATTTATTCAAAATTATTTCATATAAGTAATTTCAAAATTTTCAATATTATTAAAATATTTCACTAGTTACCAATATGTGACAGAGAGACATGCAGTGAGTACATGCTGTTGGAAAAATAGCACCAACAGGCTTGAACAATGGAAAGTTACCACAAATCTTCAATTTGTAAAAAACACAGTATCTGTGAAGCCCAAGAAAGGAAAGCACAAGAAAACAAGGTATGCCTGTACTTCTGCAGAGCTTTTTCTACTTGTGAAGCATTACGCCAAAGTGCTTTACATGTTTTGTCTCATTTAAATTCATACAACAATCCACTGAAATAAGTAGTATTACTTTCTCCATTTGATGGTGAGATAGTATCTTGGAGAGGTTAAGTAATTGCTGGAAGTCACATAGTTCATGACAGGGTAAAGATTAGGTCTAATCTGGGTCTACTAAAGACATATATTGCTAGGGGGTCTTATTATTCTCAGACAACTATCAACTGGTCTGCACAGATCACAGCCTCGTGGAGAAAAAAAAAATGCTCTTGTCCTGTAGCAAGGATATTACGTAAGTGAAAGAGAAATAGTTATTAGGATCATCGCATTGTTTCTGCTAGAGCATGACTTCAGAAATTAAGTTATTTTCATAATTTCTTGCAGCTCACTCTCTGTGATGGTGATGTTTTTGAGATAATTTCACAGTATATAATGTAACACTTAGCATATAGTTACTGCTTATTTAATGATTGTTGAATAAATAATCGTATGAGTATGTGTGCCACTAGCTTTTCCTAACCGGAGCTTGTCATCTGAACAAAGCACAAAAATGTTCTGAGTGATTATTTACTCAATCCTTTCAAGTATTTATATAGTGAATACCATTCAAGATCCACAGGAGATAAGTTAATTTATTACATGCAATAGATGCCTTAAGACAATGGGGCTTAATTCCCTCTTGGAATCCTATAAAGAACTGTTTAAATTAATCCATGGTCTTTGAGGGTTACCTTAACTTTAGTCAGGGGTGGCAAATTACAGCCTGTGCCAAATATGACCTATAGACTGTTTTTATAAGACCTCTGAGCTAAGAAATCTTCCAAAATTTTTAAAGGCTTATTTTAAAAAATAGAAAGAAGAGTAAGCAACACAAGTCATATGTAGCTTACAATGGCTAAAAGATGTACTATCTGACTCTCTTCAGAAAAAAAAAAATAATAATAACCTCTGTTTTTGGTCATAGTACCTATATATCCAAGCAGAGCAACAGCTAACTTAACTGTTATTATTTGAGAAGCCCCCTAAGACACACAGCCTATAAAGTGTTTGCTACCAGTCTGTCTTCAGATATAACATTCATACTTGTTTTCACTTGTACATTGAGCATAAAAACAGCAACCCTGCCACCCTCATCCTCCACTGAAGGCCCTTGCACAGCAGCATGGCATAGTAAGTAATGTCACAGACTCAGAGTGACATGAGTACCAATTTCACCTTTTATTAGATATTGCTTATTAGGTGAGAAAATTGGACATGTCAGAGATAATTTCTTCATTCATCAGCAATTTGCACAGCAGAGTCTCATAAATAATGCTTCTTGTACATACCAATGTGTGTTGGATATCTATTGCTGTGTATTAAATGACCCTGAAATGTAGTAGCTGAATAAAACGACATTTACTATCTCACAGTTTTGTGGTTCAGGAATCCAGGCATGGCTTAGCTGGGTCCTCTATCTAGCTCATGGTCTCTTACAGGATAAAATCGAGGTGTCAGCTGTATCTACAGTCATCTCAAGATTCAGCTGGGATAAGATCTGATTCCAAGATCATTCACCAGTTGCTGGCAGGATTCAGATCCTTGGCAGCTGTTGTCAGAGGCTGCCACCAGTTCTCTGCCATATGAGCTTTTCCATAGGGTAATTCAGAATACTGCAGTTAGTTTCCTTAAACTGAGGAAGCAAGAGAGAGCAAGAGAATGCCATCAAGACAGAAGTCACAGTCTCTTGTAAACTAATTTCAGAAGGGATATCCCATCACCTTTGTTGTATTCTATTCATTAAAAGCAAGTTACTAAGTCTAGCCCACACTCAAGGGGAGGAGACTACAGAATCTTATTACCAGGAGGTGGGGATTGTTGGTTACCATCCTAGAAGGCTGCCCAATACACCATGATTTTCACGAGCGTGGAGTACATAGGGTGGAAACATATTCAGGATATTACCAGAAAAAAATGCAAAAACTATTTGAAATATATCAGCATCTCAAGGAAGGCATGTGTTGAACATCACAGCTCTGCAGTAAAACAGAAGTGAACATACTCCTTTGTTCTGTGACTTACAAACTATGTATTCTTGGATAAGATACTTTATGTCTCTGAGTCTCTGTAAAACCTACCTTGCAGAATAGACGTAAAGATTAAAATAGATAAGACCAAAAACACTCAGCACGGTACCTAGCAAATGGTATATGATCAATAACAATAGCTACCATTATTTTCCTTCTTACATATATCCTGTCAATCCAACTAGAAATCAATATTTGTAAAACCATATAGTTCTGTATAAAGACAATGGTATCTAGGAATGATGTTTCAATGAAAACAGTGTTGCAATAAAAATAATATCTTACATTAGTTTAGCATTTTGCACTCAACAAAGTGTTTTCACAAACTTTATCTTACTTGATCCTCACAAGGCGTGTGAAGGCAGTTTGGGCCTTATCAAGGCTCATCTTTGTAAACCAGGAAAACTAAGAAACAGAAAGGTTAAATAAATTACCCAGGACTGCACAATAAATCAGTGTATCAGGACAAGGATCTCTGAAAAAAAAAAATGTGGAAGGGATTAGGAGTGTCTGGTGGTGGGAGGACCAAAATCATACTGAAACCAGAAGTACCAGTAAGGCAGGGGGCCACTTAAATCCAGAGAGGTCTACGCTCCACGGATGGAGTAAACCTGTGAGTCAGCAGTCAGGAAGGCGAGGGCAGTCAGAGCTTGCCCTGATCAGAGCTCAGGGCAAATATGTGAAAGAAAAAAAAAGCCAGAGCTCAGGGCAAATATGTGAAAGAAAAAAAAGCACTCAGAGAATGACCATGTTGCCAAAGCAGAAGAACAAGGCAAGGGAAGGTCAGGCAAGGCTGATTTTCAAAATTTTTGTCAGATAAATTTATTTCATTAAATTGATTGAAAACTATAAAAAGACATCAGAAAAGCAGTCAGGAACCTGTAAATCAGGGGAGGATGTAGGCAGCAGGGGGAGGGAATCAGGAAAGGGATTTGGAATGGCACTGACAATCAAATTCATGCCCCACTAAGAACTGCGAACTAACTTAAAGTAAATACACTGACAATATCCAGATATACAGATATCTAGATATACAGAGAACATGGGGATATTGTCGACTACAATCTGCATACAACTTCATTTAGGTTATAGTTCATGATGTACAGATAAACCTTTAGGCCCAACTTAAAATACGTACAGTTTCATGTTACACCTCCCCAACTTCATCTCCCCACGTTGTGCATATGAGACAGAATCATACAATGGCCCCAACCAAGGGGCCTCATGGGCATTCCATATAATACTTAAGACACATTTTGACAGAAAATAATGTAACTCTACAAGTTGTGTTTTTAGAAAGAGTATTTTCATGGGATGGTTAATACCAATATTCATTTGGAAAATAAGATACTGCCAACCCACATGCTGAGATACAAACATTTCTTTCTCCAGCAACTTGACTTCAACAACATGCCACCTTAGTAGAATACCTTTGCAAACCTTTATAAACTATAAAAAATAAAATAACCAAATTCTCCCTGTGAGAAATTTGTTTTATTGTAATCTGATTTAACACCATAGCCTAAGTTACATGAGAAAAAAAAAAGAGTATTTCTCTTAGGATATGAAAAAACAAGAGACATAAGTAAGACTGTTCTCCTTAAAGCCTTTGTAAAAATGGGATGGGCTATAAACACACATGCATTTATTTTATAAGACAAAATTGCTGTACCCAAGTTGCCCCAAACCTAGAAAACTGAAGAAATATGTAAATTACCCACCTCAATAATGAATAATAAAGGCTTAGAGGTGATGATAGGGCCGAGAGGAATTAAAAACAAAGGGGACTTTTGAGCAGAGGGAACACATAAGCAGAGCTTCGAGAGAATAGCAAATGTTAAGATGCAGCTGTTAAAAGAAAAACTGTAGCCAAATTAAATTTAAAAGAGTTTAATTGAGCAAAGAACTATTCACAAGTCAGGCAGCCTGTCAAGCCAGAGTAGGCTCAGAGACTCCAGCATAGCCACATGGTAGAAGAGTTATGGACAGAAAAAGAAAACTGACATACAGAAAGGGAAAGTAAGATACAGAGACAGCTGGATTGGTTACAGCTTGACGTTTGTCTTATCTGAACACAATTTGAACAGTTGGCCACCTTTGAGGAAATGGTGATTGGCACAGGCATAGACGACAGTCTGTATACAACTCCTTTTAGGTTATAGTTCATGATCTTCAGAGAAAGCTTTAGACCTAACTTAATGTGTAAGGAGGCAGCTTAAGGCTACATAGCAATTAGCTCAATGGCTGGGACACCAGTGTATGAAGAGGAACATTGTGTTAGTCTGTTGAGACTGCTGTGTTACAAAGTACCAAAACAAAGGAACAGAAATATATTTCTCACAGTTCTGGAAGCTGGGAAGCCTAAGACCAAGACGCTGACAGAGTTGGTGTCTAAAGACCAAGAAGCTGACAGAGTTGGTGTCTGGTGAAGGCCCACTTTCTGCACCTACTTTCATAGATGGCACCTTCTCACTGTGTCCTCAAATGGTAGAGGAGCAAACAAGCTCTCTGGGGCCTCTTTTATAAGGGCACTAATCCCATTGATGAGGCCCTGCCCTCATGACCTTATCACCTCCCAAAAGCCTAACCTCCTACTAGCATCATCTTGGGAGTTAAGATATAAATGTGTTGGGGGATATAAACATTCAGTCCAGAGCAGACATTAATAGGTTGGTCTACAGAGGTTAAGGTGTTAAGCCTTGAGGAGTTAAGGAGTCAGGACTCTTTCCTGATGGCAACTTAGTTCTGTACAGACTAATTTTAAGTAGAGAAATGACAAGGTCAGATTTGTATTTTAGAAAAATCACTTGGAGTCAGAGACAGGGATGGAATAATAGGGGAAAGACTTTTAGCAAAGTAATTTATTCCTAGAGAAGGTTCTGAGAAAAGGATGTACCTAATCAAAACAATCTAATTTTATGCATACTCTTGCACTGTAGGTTTTGTACCTGGTTCTATTTTTAACCCATTGTTAGTGATTCCTGTTACAGACACATCTATTTTAGACTGGAAACTACTTTAATTGGTACCCTGGGTGATGAGGCCTTTTCAGAATATGAGGTATTGTGATTAACTTCACTTATTCACTAGCTCCCTAAAGATACACTGTAATTGGGTTTGATGGCCACTGTATATTTTTGTCATGTATAGTTGGGTTTATGTTCTTTTTCAGAAATAATAACCAAAAAATAGAGTCTTTATAGAAATAATGAGCCATAGAAGAATTTTTTACCTTTTGTTAGTGGCATCTGCCAGTCTGCTTGGCTGTGCATGACAATAAATGCTATCTTTCTTGCTTTATGGAAATGACAAATTGAAATATGACTTCACTTTAAAATGCATTTGGAAAGGAATAAGACACTTATCATACGTATCACAAGAACAATAAAGCATAAGAGTTTCACTTAACTCTTTTTACACCTCTTTTTGGACTTCTTTAGTCATAAAAGTTAAAAGGTATGGAAATTACTAAATGACACACAATAGGCAGCTGACACCCATAGAGCTGAACATTTAATTCTGTGGTCTTAGGCAACTGGATGTTGTTTTTGTGTGTTTGAGGGGAGAAATAGTGGCCCAGAGTCTATAAAACAAAAATACTGTCATGGACCTATGATTTATGCCGCAGATAATCTTAAATGTTTACTTTTTCTAAATTTCCAGAACTAAATACCAAGTAATGAGCATTGATACCGTGCAGTAATCATTAGTGCTGTTCACCAAAAATTTGGGGTTTTCTTCTCAAGCATATAATAAGCCTGTAGTTTCCTGCTCCTTTTAAAAGAAAAGCACCCAAGTGACTCACTTTGGTCAAAGAACTATTTTTAAAAAATGACATGTCCCATATCTGAAGAGAGGTTTTAAGATGCAGTGGCTCTCTTATCCCTCTGGCATGGCCCAGGGGCATGTTCAGGAATGTGGTTCTCCATCAGTCTGGGTCCCTGAGTGACTACCAGAGACCCATTTTAGACCTGACAGACAAGCAACAAAGCAAGAAAGGAATGTGTATTTTTATGGCAGCAAAACATCTATCTTGAATGATACAGAAATAAGCACCTAGACATGAGTGCTACCATAGCAAATAAGCCTAAAATATATGGTAGAGGCTAACAGCCATGCAGTAGATAGCAAGCAAACTGCCACTGGAGACGAGAATGATAGTGATCGTTGTAATGCCGTAGCAAAACAGTTGGTAAAACTGTTGCCTGTGATAACATGGAAGATAGAAAATGTCGCTCTAGAGAATAAGGTAGGAAAACAGTGCTAGCGATATGTATTGATTATAATTGGCTGTACAGTCATGCTCTGCATAATGATGTTTCAGTCAACAATAGACCACATATATAACAGTGGTCCTATACAATTATAATGTATTTTTACTGTGCCTTTTCTATATTTAGATATGTTTAAATATATAAACACCTATCACTGCATTATAATTGCTTACAGCATTCAGTACAGTAACATGCTGTCCAGGTTTGCAGCCTAGGAGCCATAGCCTATACCACATAGCCTAGGTGTGGAGTAGGCTCTACCATCTAGGTTTGTGTAAGTACATCCTGTAATGTTCACACAACAACAAAATCATCAAACAAAGCATTTCTCAGAACATATCCCTGTCATTAAATGATGCATGACTGTATTTGACAGGGCACCACAAAAAGAGATGACTTCAGAAATAATCAGGGAGGTTGCAAACATCAGTAAAAAAAAACAGGGGCTGGGCACAGTGGCTCATGCCTGTAATCCTAGCACTTTGGGAGGCTGAGGCCGGCAGACCACTTGAGTGAGTTTGAAATCCCTCCCGCCCATCTCTACTAAAATACAAATATTAACTGGGCACCTGTAGTCCCAGCTACTCGGGAGGCTGAGGCACTAGAATTACTTGAACCCAGGAGGTAGAGGTTGGAGTGAGCCAAGGTCGTGTCACTGTGCTACAACCTGGGCGACAGTGCGAGACTCAGCCTCAAAAAAAAAAAAAAAAAAGGAAGTGTCCAGGAATTTGGGAACCTGCAGGTTTGGAGAAGGCAATTTTATCTCATCAACAGTTAAAAAGATAGAACTAAAGCCTTTGAGACAAAGGTCACCTGGAATTCTGCCTTGAGACAAGGATCATATCAAGGATGTTATGGGATGAATTGTATACCCTTCAAGATTCACATGTTGAAGTTCCAACCTTTAGCATCTCAGAATGTAACCCTATTTGGAAATATGGCCTTTAAAAGGGTGATTAAGTTAAAAGAAGCTGTTTGGGTGGGGCCCTAATCCAATCTAGCTATTACAAGGAGAGAGAAATACTGGGTGCAAGAGTTGTTGTATGTATTGAGTGGCCCACTGGGTGACCATATTAAACTTTGTTTCTGAGTGTGTCTGGGAGAGTGTTTCTCAGTGAGATTAGCACTGGAATCAGTGAACTCAGCAAAGTTGATTGCCCTCCATTGTGGCTGGATATCATTCTATGTGTTGTGGGCCTGAATAGAACAAAAGGCAGAGGAAGGAGGAATTCACCCCATTTTTCCTGACTCTCTGCTTGAGCTGAGACATCTCATCTATCTTCTGCCCCAGGACTGGGATTTGCATCATGGGCTCCACAGATTCGCAGGCCTTTGGACTCAGATTGAATTGTATCACCCACTTTCCTCGGTCTTCAGCTTGTAGATGGCAGATTGTGGACTTCTCAGTCTCCATAATCATGTAACCATGTGAGCCAGTTCTGTATGATAGATAGATAGATAGATAGATAGATAGATAGATAGATAGATAGATAGACAGACAGATAGATAGATTTCCTATGGGTTCCATTTCTCTGGAGAACCGTGATACATTAGAAATACATACACAGAGAAAAGACCATGTAAGGATACAGCAAGAAGGCAAGCATCTGGAAGCCCAGGAGAGAGGCCACGGGAGAAAGCAAATCTTCCAACACCTTGACCTTAGACTTTCAGCTTCCAGAACTATAAGAATATAAATTTCTGTGGTTTACACCACTCAGGCTAAAATGTTGTGATAGTAGCCCTAACCAACTAATAAAAGGAAATGGCTGCCGGGTGCAGTGACTCATACCTGTAATCCCAGCATTTTGGGAGACCGAGGCGGGTGGCTCACTTGAGGCTAGAAGTTCGAAACCAGCCTGGCCAACATGGTGAAACTCCATCTCTACTAAAAACACAAAAATTAGCCAGGCATGGTGGCACACACCTGTAATCCCAGCTACTCAGGAGGCTGAAGCAGGAGAATCTCTTGAACCCTGCAGGCAGAGTTTGCATGAGTGGAGACACCGCTACTGCATTCCACCCTGGGTGACAGAGCAAGACCCTGTCTCAAAAAGTGAAAATAAAAAAAGAAATGGCTGTCACATTACTGAATGAAATAAGATGTTTCCACAAAAACCAGTAAATTCTTTCAGCTGGACCAGGTTTCACAGACATCAAAGATTTCAAAATTAAGTCAAGAGGAAGAGAGAGGCTTAGGAGCAAGGAATACAAATATGGTACATCTAAGAAATATGTCAAGAAAAGACCTTTGGGTGGCCATTGATACATCTAGTTGTTTGAATCAAATAGACATGAAGCTGCATTTGTCAGTTTGGCAGGAAGTAGATGGCATACACAAATTACGTAACTGAAGGAAATGTAATAAAGAGGCAGTCTACAGAAGCATATCAGAGGTAAGGTACCAATTAGGAATGATGAGGTACTCAGGAATTAGAAAACACAGGAAAACTTTGCCACCCCTAGGCCTCAAGGACAAAGGGACAGCACTGTGCGAAAGGATCCTGGTGAGGTCTGGAGCCGGGGAAGAAAAACCTTTAGACAGGAGCTAAGACCAGCTGAGTAAGGCAGCCACTGCCAGGACTGTGACAAGGTTGAGGAAGGGAGTGTCAAAATAGGGATAAATACTGCAATCTCTCTCCATCTCAAATCTTGCCCTCCAGTTTCCTACCTCTGTCTCCCACTTGCCCAACCAACACAAAGCCAGAGTATAAGGAATTCTGGATAATGCAGTCCATAGAGGTCAGCTCCTGGGACACAGAATAAGGCAGAGAAGGGAAGATAGTTAATGGGGCAACAGAGAATAACCAACACAGAAACTTATTCAATATTTTTAAAAGACATACTGGCAAAAGAGAAGCAAGCCTGGACTGACAAAGTGACTGTATGAGACTTAAAATGGTCCTGGGGTGCCCAGTCTTCTGTAGGTCAAATGTAGGAAAGCTGCTCATCTCTCTTGAGTTGAAGATTTGGAGCCTAATCAAGCAATATTTCCCATCACCTGGGGAGCATCCCTTCTGCCTGGCATGTTCTTTTGGTTTCTATGGATCAGTGATGCCTGTGTATCTCCCTTTCCTTCCCTTTCTGAATGGGAGTATTTATGAAGTTATCGTGCTCTTGCTTTTGCCATTGCATATCAGATGTATAGGGGACAGGTAATTGTCTTATAGTTCATAGATCTCTGGGTCATAAGGAACCACACTGGACCTGCCTGGTGCTGTGACTGAATGGCACTTTAGCGTGTTCTGCCTCTGGGAGGCAGTAAATGTACATATCATGAAGGAAGAAAAGAAAACTTCATGTTTGTTAGCCAGACAGATGTCCGGTGGTAGTCATTAGTGCTGTTCTGCATTTCCCCACCCAGCCAAATTTTCCTGGTAACATGACTTGATCTGGCAAATAAAATGTAAGCAGAGGTGAGATGGGTGTAATTCACTGCACACTCTCTTTCTCTTTCCTTTTGGCACAGCCACACACAAGTTCAGGATGGTAGCTCCTCCATCTGATTGGGTCACTGAGGGCCCACAATATGTGGAGGTAACGAATATACATATTAGCAAGAAACAAACTTCAACTGTTTACATCACTGAGAGGTTTGGGGGTTACATGTTGCCACCATGCTATCCCAGCCAATCCTGAGTGGTACAAGTAGACAGTGAATTAATTAGCACCTGTAGTTTAGGCTATGTAGTAGTCACTGCTGGGGTGGAAACAATCACTTTAGAATCCTGAATATCAATATCTTTATTGTCATTCTTTAGGGCTAGCTATGTTAATTGTGAAACAAGTGCAATTTGATTACCATCTCCATCCTCCTCATGCTCAATAAAAATCTTCCCTGTTCTATTCCTCCTTGGGTATAATGTGAATTGATCTGAATCATAATGGCTAATAATAAGTGTGTGTTTCTCTTTTCACCGGTACTCAGAGAAATCTTCCAACGTGGCAGCACATTTCTCAGCATCAAGTATACTATAGTGAACAAGACAGATGTAGCCCCCACTCTCATAAAGCCCCTTCTAGCAGGAGGAACAGACAATGATGTGAGTGACTCAGCCACATTAGTCGGAGGCTGAAGGAGTCTCCTCTGAAGAGCTAACAGTAAAAGTAAAATCTGAACAACAAAGGATCAGCCATGTGAAGACAGGGAGAAAGAAAATCTAGGGAGGGAAAACAACTCGTGCAGAGTGCCCTACCACAGGAATGAGCTTGGCACATTTGAAGAACAGTCCATAGTCCACAATAGAGTATGGTGGGCAAGTAATAGAAGCCTTTTGAAGAATAGGCAGGTCCAGATCATAGAAGGCTTTATAAGTTAGGGTAAGGAATTTGGGATTTATTCTAAATGGGAAAACACTAGAGGATTTTGAGCACCAGAGGGATGTGATTTCATTAAGTTGTAAAAAACTCACCCTAACTGAAGTGTGGAGAATGAATTAAGAGGGGGCAAGTATGGGAGGAAATGGACCCAGGAGAAAGCACTGTCGCAGCCCAGGTAAGAGGTCGGGATGATGGAGAGAAGAGGACAGGTTTGGGATGTTTTAGGGTGGGTTTGACACATCTTAATGATACATTGCATGAAAAGATGAGGGAATCAGGAATAACTCTTAAGATTTTGGCTTCAGCTACTGGGTGGAGATTGGTGCCATTTAACTAAGCTGGGCTAAATGTCAACTAAGGTGTTTTGATAGCATTTGCATTTAATTGTGGCCTTTAATGTCTTTAGCAGGAACATGAATATTTAGGAGATTGCAGAAATAGTAGGGGAAATACTTTTGAAATGCTGGGGGGAGAATGCTTCCTTCCTTTAAAGAAAAAAAAAAGAAAGAAAAACGGATTTTCTGAATTTGGCAATGAAAGCTGGACCTCCTCAATGGCATGAGTGATACGACCTTTTCCTGCTAGATTCACCCCTCCACTTGGCAAAATCTTCTCTTTGACCCAAAGAGCAAGAAGGAAGGGGAAATCCTGATTTTCCTTTAATACTTGATCCAAATATGACTCTTCCTTTGGTATCTTTGAGCATGTCTTTGGCACAGCATAAACATTTAAATATGAAACAGATGTAAGACATACCATGAAACTCAACTTTTTAGTTTACCAAGACATAGCTTTCCCTCAACTTTCTGTCCACTACAGATCTCTTTTAAATTCCTTATCCTTCTTCAGGAAGTGGAGATAGTGGGGTGTTGGGAGTCACTGTTATCTTAGCACATCCACTATCCAAACACTCAGTCCAAGACCTCTCCTTTCATCTAGCCTGGTGTTCAGATTCTCCCTCTTTCTCTTACACAAGGCCTCCCCTTTCTTGGATGAATGATGCTGGGGATAACCCCTTCCCTATTCAAAGGACTGTGGTATCTGCCTCTTTAAGTTCAAAAGAATCACATACAAGCAATACACATGCATGTGCTGGGGCAGGAAGGGGTGGGATCCTTTCCTTCCTTTAGCCTTTTGGCATCTCAAATTAGTCTATGGGAAAGGCCTTCTCTTCACAGACACCTAATGATTAAGAAGTCAGACTCGGGGGGGAGACGACCAGTTTTCAAATCTTAGCCCTGTTGCTTACTAGATGAGTGAACTTAAGCATTTATTTAACCTCTCTGAGCCTCAGTTCTTCATATGAAGATCTGGGATAATAGTACTAATCTCACAAGGTTGTTGTGAGGATTAAATGAGATGATATATGTAAAATGCTTACCCAATGTCTAGTTGTTAGTAAATTCTCAATATACATTAGCTATTATTATTATTACAGAAATATCATCATCATTATCGTCATCATGATTATCATCATCCCGTTCTTATTGAAATTAAGATGTACAATCATGGTTACAAATTTTTCACAGACTTAACCCAGAAATAGAGTGCTTTGGTGCAATTTCTGGGGTGTGTGCATAGAGGATCATAAATAATAACTTTCTTTCTGTATTTCCTCTATGAATCTATAAATATATTCCTTTCTTGTATACTAAAAATAAAAATTAAATTCATGGCTTCTAAGGCAATGCATTTTAAATGTTTTAGATGTCCACTTGATATTAACTCTGTTAATATAAAATTTCCCAAATACTCAGCTAATCCTATGCCTTCCAGCTTTATTATAACTAAGAGTTGCCTCTTTCATAGTTGCCACTTTGTAATATCAAATGAGCACTCTTCTGTTATAAGTTCACTATAGAGTAGTTGTTTGCAGATTGCTCTTAATAACAGTGCAGTTTTGTTCTGAACCTATGATTCATGAACAAGTTTGAAAACAAAAAGGCAGAAGATGAACTATAAATCCTAATGCTGGGAGAGAGAAACAGGCTATTCAGGCAGATAGATCTCAGATATCTCAGAATTGTGATCTTCTGGGTCCTCATTATTATTCTCAGCAGCAGGAAGAATTGAAAATAGTTGCATTTCTACAATGGATAAAGAGGTAGCTTATACAAGATTTTTCTGTTTGGGTCAAAAATAGAAATATAAATAAAAGCAATGAAACCGTCAAATAGTAAAGATATTCTTGAACCAAAAGAGCCACTTCAGAGCTCAGCTGTACTTGCAATAAGGCCCATTGATGGACCCAGTCATTCTAAAATATCCCTTCATTTTATTCATTTTTCTCTTTAAAGGACAAAAAACAAAACAAGACAAAACCACAAAAGAGACGAGACACGTTATATAATCTACACACTGGAAGCCTAACCATTTTTATTTCTTATTGCAGTTTGAATTGGAAAGGAACACAAAGTCCTAGAACATGGTAATTCATCTCCTGTTTCTTTGTCTGTGACTACAAGTAGGAGATAGTTCAGAGCCATGCCAATCAGAAAACACAACAAAGCTGTATTAGCTTCTTATTTGTTTACTGACAGATCACAGGCCACTTCCCTGGAATCTCAGACATCCTGTTAGGTCTTAGAGGCTCCATCCAGGCATACCTAGAGAACTTCAGAAAAGAAAGGGCGTCTGAAAAGGGCTCCTCTTTTTGTTCTGTGAACATAACATAGTTGAGTTGAGTTTTTAAAATACTCTCCACCCTTGTTTGTTTCTTAATGCGATACCAAGATGTAATTTGTATGGAAGCCAAAACTAGAGACATGCTGAATATGTGAATACTGAGGAAGTGGTTTCCTTAGCAATAACAGGCATGTGAAAGTCAAAACTTCCTTTCCTTCTCATGTGACCTTTTTCAAAGCAATTCAGATAGAGGACAATGGAATTGAATTCCAAGCACCCACAGTGTTCATGAATTGCTAAGCAATGATTCACCAAGTACCCAAATTACTCTAGACTGCTTGAGCATTTTATTAGTGAAATTGCTTTGTATTTAAAATTTCCTTCCTCACTTTGTACATCAGTTTTCCTCATTCTTACAGGCCACTTTTCAACCACTTTAAGACAACAGACATAAATGGAGCAGTACCAAGTAGTGATTAGTATAAGGATTTCAGAATACCAGAGTGTCAGAGTAAAACATTTCCTACAATATTCATAACTATTTCCTTCCTTTGGAAACATTAGCTACTAGATGCATATAGAAAAAGTTTGTTCTATAGCTAAAGTTTGTTATTTCCTCAAAATAAATAATATAGCCTAATTTCGGGGAATTCATTCAGTTGTATTTTAGAAACACTGAAGTTTTCTTTCGTTCTGATTACGGATGTATTTTGATCCACTCATCCTGGAAAAAAAAACAAAGTGCTACATTTGGCTTACAAATTGCACATTTGGCTTAGTCCTCAAAGGTGGTAATTTATTTAACAATATATTAGCAAGCTGGGACCTTCAAGTGGTATCTTTTTTTGCCTTTGATTAAATTGTAGCGTTTTGAGGAACACAGACAAGACAGTCTTACGAACTCTATTTCTCTTTATAGTCTGTGAATTGTGAATTTCAAAAT
This sequence comes from Theropithecus gelada, assembly GCF_003255815.1. Taxonomy (NCBI): domain Eukaryota; kingdom Metazoa; phylum Chordata; class Mammalia; order Primates; family Cercopithecidae; genus Theropithecus; species Theropithecus gelada. The sequence continues at coordinate 70,470,008 of NC_037671.1, read as the reverse complement.
GACTAACATTACTTAACTTCTTTCAAAAATCTGTTAAGTGATTCTGCAGTGAGTATTGCCAGACAGACCTAGCACCCAGGTAGCTGTAGGTCTGTGATCCTGATCCACTGTGCCCCTGATATTTGTGTTTCACAGGGCTGTAATTGTGGCTGTCATACTGGGTTATTATAAGCATTCATAAAGTGTGTAAAGCAAATGGACTAAGTAGAAAGGCACCATAGCAACCCAGGTGAGAGGTCATGATGATGGAGACAAGAAGGCAGATCTGGGATGTTTAAAGGTGGATTTGATGCATCTTAATTATAAATTACATGAATGGATGGAGGGAATCAAGGATAACTCTAAGATTTTGGCTTCAGCAACTGGATGGAGATTGGTGCCATTTAACTAAGCTGGGCTGGACGCAAGAAGGTGCTTTGATAATATTTGCATTTAATTGTGATTTTTAATGCCTTAACTCAGGGCCGCGAGTACTGGGGAATTGCAGAACTAGTAGGGGAAATATATTGGAAGAGTGAATATTGCATAGTAGCTGCTCGATAAACATTAGTTCTCCTTTCCCGTATCTGTCTCTTTGTTGTGACATTGACTTTGTTGTGACAGTCAGTTTACCCTAACCTGCTCCTAGTTTAATGGCTCTTCTGGACTCAGAAGTAGTCCAACATAGAGCCTTCATATTCAAGTGGCCTCAATCATTATCTTCCTTGATAGTAAATAAGAGGTGAGTCTTAATAAAAGTGTAAGGATCTCCAGTGAATTCACTATCTAAACACTTTCTATAGGGCTTGTGAGATTGTTTAACAAAGACAGTCTGAGTGGCCCAGGAAAGCAGGGTAATTTCCCACACCTTCAGACAAAGACAGTGGAGATACAAAGTTTGCAATGTTCTCATTTGGCCCCCACACACTACACTCTGGCAGTGAGAGAGGTCAGGCTTTCAGGAGGTTATTTCTGAACCTAGACATGCATCCCACAGTGTGTGTGCATTGCTTACCCTCAGTGAAAAGTGCTTCTCATTTTTAGTGCCATAAATCCTATGATCATCCCCTCCCTTTTCTAACCAAAGCTGGTTCTGGAAAGCAGACACTACCCCACAGTGTTGATTTGACTAGTTCTGCTGCCACTGTAGCCAAAGTCACTAAGAAAGTACTTGATTGTCTTTAGGAGAAGAACAGCTAGGGTAAGCCAGTGGAAAAATGTTACAGAGTGACAAGTAAGTGCTTGCTAAAACATTTTTGGTGCTCATTTCAGGTTGACTTAGCAGGTCAGAGAAATGTGAATCCAGAAGTTAGGAGTGAACTTGACTAAGTCACTTTGTCTCTCCAGCCATTGAAAGCTTGGGTTAAATCATAGGCTTTAGAGCTAGGTTCCATGGAGCTTTGGAGTTCTGTTATGCCTGTCACGGGATAGGGACCATTGATAAAAGAGACTCTTAGCAGATGAGAATCTGGACATTTGGGCTCAGAGAAGCTTTGATTTTACCTGTTTTTATACACTGATTTAATTTGTTTAAAAATATCCATGAGCAAAAAGGAAAAAATAATTAAAGGTATAGGCTAGATGGTTTCTAATTTCTTTTGAACCCGGACATTCTAAAATTGTTACAAGTACAGGTATATACATTATAACTCATATAAGAACCAGTTAACAAATATAAAACAACAATAACATGAACCACAAGCACTGTTTCATAACCAAAGATTATTCTCCTAATCTTAGCCAGAGTCTTCTAAATGTCTATCTTTGTCCAGAGAGTATTGAGAAAGGTATCATAGATAATTCAGAGTAAATCTGTGGCAACTAGGAGAAGAAATGTTTAAAAAGAGAGAGAGAGCAAGCATGAGGTTAAGAAGCTCGTAAATCAGGAGGTTCTCCCTCTAGCTCAGGGAGAAAAAGTTCCTAATACCAGCAATGCATGTTGGCCGAACTCATTTTTACCTATTTTGCTAATTTTTTTTTTTTTGACCTTTAAAAATGTCATAGGCACTGTTGGGTGTTCAAAGTGAAGGTCTTAAAAGGAAATAATACTTTGTCCACATCATTGGGCAACATTAGGAAGAATCAGAGCCACAAAGGGATGAAGGCAATCCTCTTTGTAGCCGTGTAGAGGTTCTATCAGTAACAGCTGGAGCCAATCTCTCTGTGCAGCATATTTTTAAGAGGTGAGTTGTTTGATACCTGTTCCCCATTATCCAGCATCTTCAGAAAAGGCTGAAGCAGCCTTGCAGTTTTTCTGGCACGGTTTTACCCTTATTAAAAAGGCTATTGTTGAACTGTTCAAATTGGGATGCTTTGATTGTTAGCACGTTCAGTACTCTGTGATTACCGTAATTACAGACCTGTGAAGGTCAAACTGACAAAACTGAATATAAACTGGAACTGAATATAAACTGGGACAACTCACTACATTAGTTCTTTTTGCACTCTTTGGTTCTTGTTGTTGTTTTTCCTTGTTGTTGTTGTTGTTGTTGTTGTTGTTGTAAGAGTTGCCAAGTGCTAAATCTGTAATAGAAAATAAAAATGAAAGTCATCGATTTTGCAGTTTTGCTTTGACTACGTAGAATCAATATTCAAGGAACTAAAAGGAATGCTCCATTGTACTTTCAGGTCCAGGTATACTTTTGGGTCATCACCTTCCTCCATAGTCATGGTCTTGAGTTCATGTGATATATCCAGCTATTTTTTTAAAGTGTGTCATGAGTCCTCAACGTTTTGCAGGCTTTTTCCTTATTTTTCTCTTTGCAGGAATGTAACACTAAATACAAAATACATGTTTTGTTTGTATATGTATAGAGGAATATGTAGCAGAAATAGTTCTCCTGTAAGGGGAACCCACACAATTATATAAAAATAAATGAAATGGTCTCCCTATAATTGCATGGCCAAAGACCAGAATAAAATTACTTCTAAGGTACACTGAATACAAACTAGTCTTTATTTTCCTTTGTCCTTATTGATGGCTTCAAACAATAGTTTTAAGTAATAATTAAGTAAAAATAGAGGCTATTATCTTGTATGCCATGTGGAGGCATGAAGAAAGGTAGAAAACAAAATAAATATAAATTCTTTCTACACAACAGAGAATGCTATTTGCATAGTGCCAGGAAAAAGTTTGGGGTCAGGACAAAAGCTATGTCTAAATGAAACCAAAATAGAAAAGCCAGATGGAAATTAATCAATTCACAAAATCCAGATGTTTCATCTACTGAGATCCAGCCATCTGAATTTTGGCTGCCTGAAATTTTCATGTTTCATCCAGATGTTTGCTTTCAGGTAGACACAATCATAATGTCCCATGTTTAATTTCATTATAATTTACCATATTGTTCAATATGTTAAATGTTTTCTGGCTAATGACAAGAATAAGGATAAAAAACACTATTTTTCATGTTTTAGTAGAAATGGCATTGTTAAAGGATGATTGTTTAAAGGATACAATAATTACTTTTATAAAAATATAAAATGAACATGTGTCACGAACTTTATTTCACTCATCAATAAGGAAAATGTTACAACTGGTTCAAAGAAGAAGCCCAAGGATATATATATATATATATGTGTGTATATATATATATATATATATGTGTGTGTGTGTATATATATATATATGTGTGTGTGTGTATATATATATACACACATATATATACATATTCATACAAATATATATGCAGTAAGGAACTTTGAAGTGAAATAACAAACAGATGCAAAGGAGGTCTGTTCATAGTGCAATAGACGATTGCATTTTAGCAGATATAATTAATTTTTATTTCTATGGACAAGAGTCATATGCATTTTTGCCAGTTTTCTACAACTTTCTGAGTTGTAAAGTAGTCCAAAGACAGTGGAAGGTAGAGATAACCCAGAAGAATTCACTAAATAGAACACTTGCTAAATCTTTTTTATTCCTATTTCAAAGTCTTCAAGGTTTTTTCATTAAATATTTTGTTTACTAAACTAAAATTATTTATGTATACAAACGTTTTTGTATTTCCATGGTACTTTCAGTTAGCATCACATAATTTACCACTTGCTTGGACACTCCTAATTCTATTCTTGATTCCTGCACATATCTTGCCTCACACACTATGTTGCAATTTCTCATTTTAAAATTGCCTCCTATTCACTCCATTGGTGAGGAAAGGATTTCTCTACAGTGTTATGGGAATGGCCAAACATGTAATACTTCACACTGGACAAGTGAGATCAAAAGCAGTGTGTTAATCACATATACTCACCGGCCACAGGAGAGGGACACCATGCCACACAGGGTCACATGGAGCCTGCTCTCAAGAGCAAAGTGAATGACAAGGACTGTGGGAGGCAGGCTTTGTAGTATCAAGATGATGAGGTGCCCCCCAGCTCCCATGAGAGTATATGTGTGATTTGTTTGAACAATTCCACAACTGGAACCCACTAGTCAGAAATAAGCAGGAAATGCATCTAGACTATTTGATAAGGAGGGTTGTTTGACTAGGGGGACAATATCTACAGGAACAAGAGTGGGGAGGAAAACCGCTTAGACCATTTGAGATCCCACCAATTTTACCAGAGGTCAAGGCAGCACATAATATTGAGACTCAGTTTTAGGCCTTGCACCACACTTCCTGAGAGCAGCAACTAAACTTATTCATTGAATTGATGATTTGTTGAGCTCCTACAATGTGCCATGTACTGTTATAGGCTCTGGGCATGCAGCAGTGGGAACAAATGTTAAAAGATCTTTGTCCTACATTCTAGGGAGAGTCAATAAATGAAAGAGAAAAAAATACTTAGTATGATAGATAGTGACAAGTGCAATGAAGAAATTTGAAGCAGGGGATGAAGAAAGAAGTGCAGAATAATGGGAGTGGGGTGCTATGTTGAAATTTTAAATACCGTGCAGGGGAGCCTTTACTAAGATGACATTTGAGGTAGGACCCAAAGAGGTAAGCCATGAAGATATCAGGGGAAACAGCTTGGAGATGGAGAGACTAGCATCGTAGCATTCCACAGCAGAAGAATGTTCTCATGTTCAATGAAAGCAAGGGATTCAGTATGACCAAAATGCCCTAAACTAGGGGAAAAGCAGAAAGAAATGGGGTCACATTGAGATACAGGGGTTAGAGCGAAAATTGTCCAGGGCCCCCTAGATTTGATTTTTACTGAAAGATATGGGAACCCAGAAAAGGGATGTGGATAAAATAATGGCCTGTTATTTGACCAACTTTTCTCTTTCAACTCTCAAAGAGCCTAGCAAAGTACTGAGCATATAAAGGCTGCTCAATATATTGTGACTGGCTAATTGTAAAGGCAGCAACCCCTTTCTTCACTGCTTTCCACAACTTTTTGCCTTAATCACAATTAGATGCAGGTTTATTTCTACCTAAAACTATACTTACTACAGAGATATGGACACTAAGAAAATTTAGTTTATACAGTCGAGGTGTGAGACAAAACCCATTTCTTTAATGATGAGACATGGGTCTCTCATTAAAATATCACAGGTATAATAGAAACTAGCACACTGACATACAGTGAAGGAGATAGCCCATACAAATTCTAGAATTTTCTACAGACCTCTACCATAGGACAAGGGACATTTGAAATTTAATATATTAGACACATTTCACCTAGCTTTTATTCTTCATAATTTTTTTAATTTTTAATTTTAATTTGTGTAAGTACATAGTAGGTGTATACATTTATGGGGTACATGACATGTTCTGATACAGACATGCAATGCATAATAATTATCACATCCTTCATAAATTTTATTTACATAGTGGAAATACGTTTCAAGCTGTGGCGCATTTATAAATTTATGCTGGGATAGCATCTTAAAATGTTTCCCTTCTATGAATAAGTTCACATGGAAAAACAGTACCTGTTATAAATTCTGAAATCAGCAACTTGACTCTATATTGTGCTGTTTGACAGACAGGACTCATAATTTAGTACAGTCATGGCTTTCTTGAGTAAATATAGATCTATCACTGACATAATTAGCCAATCTTCATTTTCTCCCACCTTGGTCATAGATTTGATTTTTTATCATTAGCATTTAGAGAGAGTAGCATGTATAATACAATAAAGACTTGGATATAGGATGGAAAAATTGGAGGAATTCCTTCACCTGCCGCAGGAATGTGTCATTCTGAACCCTAAAGCTGATTCTATTTGGTTTTAACAAGGTATCATCTCCAAATCCTATCATGTTATATTATGTTAGAAGCATTAAGTTACAATGGGAGAGTCCCAGTAAGAGGAAAAAGTTGAAGGTTGTCCGATAAAATTAGGCAAGGGTTCACATGCATGCTTTGTCACCCACTTCACTGCAGACACATCTGAAAATGCACCCCCAACACCCCTAACATTGTCTACCTGGAAAGCACCACTTATTAACAGGACTCAAACATGAACTATTCGATAAAGATCTTTCTTCCTCTGTTCCTCTCTTCCTCCCTCCCAGAACTGACAATGCATTCATTGTACCCTATATATAATTTCCCTACTGATATTATGTACCTATAAGTCTGTTTCTCCTATTGGACTGGAAGCAATTTAAAGATAGTGACCACACTTTTATTATCTTTTTATCCTGAACTCCCAGCACAATGCCTGGCACATGTAGGATTGAAGAAATATTGTTAATTATTTAATTTTATCACACTCACTAGATCCAGCATGATAACATGAGAGAAAGAAAGTCTAGCTCAGCTCCATAATTTGAGAAAGGTCATTCTTTTTTCTTAGAGGCAGCACCATTGCATTACAGAGTCACCACTAGTGGCAGTAGAGTTTGGTGTATAAGAAGAAATGGGCTGGGCACGGTGGTTCTTGCCTGTAATCCCAGCACTTTGGGAGGCTGAGTCGGGCAGATCGCTTGAGGTCAGGAGTTCAAGACCAGCCTGACATACATGGCAAAACCCCATCACTACTAAAAATACAAAATTTAGCCAGGTGTGGTGGTACGCTCCTATAATCGCAGCTATTCAGGAGGCTGGGGAAGGATAATCACTTGGACCTTGGAGGCAGAGGTTGCAGTGAACTGAGATCACGCCACTGCACTCCAGCCTGGGAGACAGGGTGAGACTCCGTCTCAAAAAAAAAAAAAAAAAAGAAATGGGATCACTAGCCTCTAAATAATTCTGTTTCAGCATTATGTTACAAGTTTTTTAATTTAATTAAGGTATTTTCATCTTCTCTTCAGCAGTAGCATCACTTATAAACCCATTACATATAAGAGGTGGTGTCCTTGAAACAGAATCTAAAGATTTCCCAACTCTCTGAGGCTCTAAAGGTTGAGCTAAAATTTGTCTTTACTACGGAGTCTTGCTTTGTGTGAGAGAAACCATTCTGTAGCGCCTTTTAAAGTCATGCACACGTAATGAATTTACTTAGTCCTTAAGAAAGTTCTGACTGGTGAAACATTCAAATGCCATACTTTTGAATGGAATTTATACATTCTGTGTTCTGGTTTTGTTTTGTTTTTCAAGCAATGGTTGCCTTCTTGGAGGATAGAACAACACTTCTAGGACAATTATAATATCCAATAATGTTTCCTCTTATAGGCCAGGATATAGGGGTTTGGGGCTCTATGTTCTAGGAGGAGAGGACCTAAGAAAGAAACTATGGACCATGGTTGGGCACCACACTCCGGCAGCTGTCAGTGACAAGAAGGAGAGACCAAAGGAGTCCTTTGAAAAATAATATAGACTCTGACAGTGATATGTTAAACTGTTTTTCCCAACTCAGAAACAGAAAGCCAAATACTGCATGTTCTAACTTCTAAGTTGGCGCTAAATACTGGGTACACATGGACATAGAGTGTGGAATGATAGGCATGGGAGACTAGGAAGGGTGGGGAGGGTGAAAGGGGGGTGGGCGATGAGAAATTACTTAATGGATACAATGTACACTATTCTGGTGGTGGATACGCTAAAAGTCCCGAGTTCACCACTACACAATATATTAAGATAACAAAATAGCACTTGCACCCCTTAAATTTGTACAAACTTTTAAAAGTGGTGTTCCCTTCTGTATTATAAATCTCCTATCATATCTTGCAAGTCTTCATTTACTTTGTCAAACATGATATCTTTATGTTTGGGAAATAAAGGGATAGTGGCTGCAGCTTAGAAAAGAGTAATGAGATAGAAAATAGTAATTGGTGGGTGTGGCCTTAGAGTGGTGGTCCCTGGTAGCAAGTGACAAGTGGAAGCCAGAGAAGCTTTATGCAGCATTTAGACACTCACTAGGGATGCCCAGAAATGTTGGGGAACAGCCCTAGAATTCCTACAGTCAGGCAGGTTGGGAACTCAGCTGGCTGTTACTATCAAAAGAAAGGGGAGCCTTGGAAACCAGAGAAACGAGAAGCACTTGGGTGACAACAGATGGCTTTATTCAAAAGAAAGTTAAGGTAAGACTAAAATAAGTATACATTACACTATGTCTCTCCTAAGGAGCAACAAAGTTCAAGGGCATGTTCTTGGGTTACCTTTCTGTCTTTACTCCTGAGGACTAAGAGACTCCAGAGACTGGCAGATCCCTCCAGAAAGATGAACATCTAGTCCGAGGAGAAGGCAAATGAGGAGGGAGCACGACATGGCAGCACAGAAGGAGGAACACAGGGAGGAACTGGAGAGGTATGCTCAATGGTGAGAGAATGCTTCAGGGCTCTCTCAGCGGCTTGGACTAAGAACAGAGGTGATAGTTATTCTAAGGAACAGGTAGCACGGGCACAGGCACTGACCAATCAGGACAGCTGAACCAGCCAATCGGAATGGACAGGGCGAGGCACTGACCAATCAGGACAGCCGAGCCAACCATTCAGAATGGACAGGGCCACCAGCAGCCAGTAAGGCTGAAGGTTCACAGAGAGTCCCACAGACACGAAGGGTCTCCAGTCCTCCCTACATGTATATGTCAATCACTCAAATCAGATGGACCACTCACTAGTGAAAAGCACCCTGCCTTTTGAGGGTGGATTTGTGCATCATCGTTGGTAAGGAATTTTACCATTTTGGTCAGTATCTTTCCCCCAGTGCCTCTTTTTCCTCCCCCCTTCTCTACTGGGCTCATTTATGAGCTATTTTTTCTCTCTTCCTACTTTTCCAGTGTGTTCTGCAGCATGCACTCAGCTCTTTGGAATTCTGTGGGTGGCAAGGGTTTTCTCCTCCATTTCATGTGCTCAGTGATGTGGAAAGAGAAGTATGAACTCTGACACTTTCCTTTTGCGAACATTTTGATGAAAGGACAAGTGATAGTCACAAATTTCAAAACATGTGGCAGGGGAGATGTAGAAGACACCTCATTTGTTACCAGCAGCAACTCCTTTCTCAGATCATCCCAAAATGCTGGCATGTGCCCAACAGCTTAATTTGGAGAGAATCCTATTTTATTCAAGCCTCAGATAGAATAAGCTATGAATGGTTCATCGGATAAATACTCATTCTCTCCCTCCTCTAAGCCCTAGGTCTGTCCCTCTTGCACCCTCGTCATCTTTGCTATTTCTCTTTCATTAAATTCCTTTGAAGTTGTGGATTATTTTTTCTGTCTTTGAACATTCCTTCTGGCTAGTGGATTTCAGAAGTGCAAGTGCTTTAAACTTTTCCCTCCCCTTTTGAATTAATACTGTACTCCACATTTTTTTCTTTCCATTTTTGGGGGACCAACTACTGTGTTGTTTTATATTGCATTTTCATTTCAGAACTGTTTGAAAATGGAACTCATGCCATGCACGTGAATACTTTGCTTCCTCTTAGCTGATTTAATCAGCATGGATACCATTATTCATGCAATTGCATGAATAATTTATCTCACTGTTGTAAAAGTTTAATAAAAGTTTTCTTGTCTTTATCAAATTCCATGTTACTCTTTGTTCATTTTATAGCAGCAACATAATCAGAATATAAAGCAGTTCATATCAAAAAGCAATGAATGACATAGACTTTATTAGAGCTCTTGTGTTATTTTGTATTGCCATTTTACCTATGATTGAATAAGATTTTATATATGAAAAAATAAGATAGATCTATTGATCTCAGCATGACCAGCACTAACCAATCCTTTCCGCTTTTGCATTAGAAAAATTTGGAATCACATTATTACAACTAAGATGCCCAGCCTTACTTGTACTATCCGACAGAACATATGTTTCTTGTTCATGAACATGTGTGTATATGTATGTGACTCTTCTACCCACTGTGTAATACTATTTGATGACTAACTCTTAATCCAGAATAATTGGTATTTCTTGCATAAAGAAAGGCACCAGAACAAATATTATTTGTTCATAGTTGATCTTTCTGTTACAGCCACAACTTACCACTTTCAATCAGTGAAATTACTCTATAGATTAAAAATATTTTGATAACATTTACATGTTTTCCTTTAATGTGAGAACGACAAACCTTATAAACAAGAACCATCGACACAATAGCTGATTAAGTATCTATAAAGAGCAATACATGATAACTTAAAGTAATGGCACCTCTTCTGTGGAATATTCATTGATCTTTGGAAGAAATAGTAGCAATTTTACAAAAGAAAATAAAATTACTAAATCTATTGTGCCTGCTCTCTCTTGCATGCACTCTCTATCTTAAATATAATGCCTTATTTTGGTCTTGCTATAGTCATAGTGTTTTAGGAAATGGTAGAAGTTCTAGAAGAGAGACAGAAAAAAGACTGAACGCATAAATATTTGGGTGCAAGTAAAATATTATATATAATACATACTAATATATAATAAATTAAAGGTTACTAAGTATGAAGCTACATAAAAAGATTATTTGCATGTATTTATGAAGAAGGGTGTTTCAGTTGTAATTTTTTAAAAATTTGCTTCAGGGCTGGGCGTGGTGGCTCACACCTGTAATCCAACACTTTGGGAGGCCAAGGCGGGTGGATCACGAGGTCAGGGGATCGAGACCATCCTGGCTAATGTGGAGAAACCCTGTTTCTATTAAAAATACAAAAAATTAGCCAAGCGTGGTGGCGGGCACCTGTAGTCCCAGCTACTCGGAAGGCTGAGGCAGGAGCATGGTGTGAACCCAGAAGGCAGAGCTTGCAGTGAGCCGAGATCATGCCACTGCACTCCAGCCTGGGCAACAGAGCAAGACTCCATCTCAAAAAAAAAAAAATTGCTTCAGAACAAATCAAAAGTAATGGATTTTACTTAAATCAAAAGATTTAAGATCTGGAAGAGGCATCAGTCATACTCATATTGTTTAGTTATGGTAATTGTCTAAAATAACTATTTGAATGTTTCCTGAAATTAAACATTTTTGTAATTCAATTTATGTGATTGTGATTAAGTTCCACATCTTTGTTTATTCATATATGATGAATAATATCAATACTCGGCATAGTTTACAAACATCAAAAATAACCCTGAAAAATTAAAGGAAAAAAGAAATGTATTATAAAGATATGAGAGCTTCTGGTTAGGATGTATAAAGTCGAGAGACCACTGCTCTCACCCTAACAAAGGAAACAAGCCAGAGAAGTTATAAAGTTATGATTTTCTTTTTGTTTTTTTGCATTAGATTGCTAAAGACAAAAACACAATCCAAATAAATTAAATTCCAGAAAGAGAAAAGCCCTTTCTATGAGAGAAAAACCCAAAATCTGTGGGCATGTAAGGAGAAAGAGCAAACCTGCTATAGACAGAGGTAAGGAGAAACTAGCCAAAATTTTAATAAAAGTTTAATAACTATGTGTGGCTAGCCTGATGTATGAGATTCCAAGGAGGTCTGTGAGAGTGCACTTCCACACCCAGTTGCCAATCTTAATTTCACAATGCCTTCACTGAACACATGCGGTAGCTTGCAGAAGAATAGGAGTACAGCAGGAGGGCAGAGAGAGCTTACTGCACCTCAGGCCCTTAATGACTGCACAACAGTGCTTCTCTAATGCCTGGGAACAGGAAAAGAAGGCTGAAAGATATTTCCTCTAAAGTGGATCAATTACGCAGAAACCAAAAGCTGGAGGCACAATAGTTGAACTGAGAAATATCAGCCACAAGTCATTCAGAGCCTTACTTGAGTGCAAGATAGTAGCATGCCAAAACCTAAGGGCAAAGCAGCAAAGTATGAATAGATTTTGTGAGTTTTAGGAAGTCAGAAGCAGAGGTAAAGAGACAAAAAACCACCACAGGAACCCCCAAATCTGGGTAATATAGTCACAGGGATGTAAAACATAAAGACATTTCCATAATTGTACAGTGCCTAGATAAACTAGTTCCAATGCTGCCTGTAAAACATTTGAAACATATGGTGAGTTAACAGATCTAACAAAAGCTACAACAAACCTCAGACCCAGCTCAATTATATATCAGATTGCTTTAGCTTCATCACTTGCAGCCAGTCACAAGAACAGACATTTCTTTTTCTTGAATAAATATGTATATGGTACTTTTACACACAATTTCTGGCATAAAAAATTGTGTGGTATAAAGCAGAGTGATATGACCCATAATCAATTCAATAAATAATTAATAGAAGTAGACCCCAATGTGACCACAATATTAGAATTAGTAAATAAAACATCTGATATAAAATGTTAAATTTTTTTTAGGAAAAACTAATGGAAAACATGGTTCACATGTGGGAACAGATGCCAGATTTCATTTTAGTAGAGTACTGGAAACATAAAAACAAAGAAAAATTCTAGGATTTGGAAACCCAGTAGCATAAATGAAGAATTTGTTTGATTTGTTTTACAGCAGCCTAGGAAACGCAAAAGAAAGGATTAAGTGAATTGGAATTACCTAAACTAAAATGAAAAAAGAAAAAAAAATTAGGAACTGAGAAAAGCAACCAACCCCCCATCTGTGGCACTGTATCAAATGGTCAAAGTATGTGTGTTGTATTACTAAAAGTAGAACAGAAATAAAATGGAGCCAAAGAAATAATTTGAAGAGACATTGGCCAAGAAACATCCAAAACTGATGGAAGTTATCAACCCACAGATCCAAAACCAAATATGTAGTGAACCTCAAATCGTATAATTACAAAGTCAAGCTTCAAGAAACCTAAGATAAAAAGAAACTCTCGAAAGCAGCCATCACACACATGCATATGCACATAACACAACACACACACATACGCACTACATTTAGAAGAAAAAGAAAAACAAGAATATGGCAGACTTCTCAACAGAAACAATGGAAGTTAACCGACAATGGCATGACATCTTTAAAATGCTGAAAGAAAGAATTACACTATCAATTTCGAATTCTGTACCCCATAACAACATTCTTCCAAAATTAAGGTGAAATAGAGATATTTTAAGACAGATACATCTTGAGAGAATTTGACTTTAGAAGACATTCACTTAAGGAAATGTTGAAAGAAGTTTTTTGGGTATATCCGACAATATCTAGTAAAAAAAATACATTACACATCTCAGGCCATATGGTTGTCTGGTGCTCCATATTGAGATGTTCAATTTCTACAAAGTGTCTCTAGCAAACCATGAGCTATTTTCAAAAGAAGAATAGTATACTGATGAAGCAGTCATGACTTTTCTCCAGCCTCTCTGTTGTGATTTTATTTTCTATTAGACCTTACCACAAGCTTCATGTCTCATCCTGCTCCTCCATAAAAAAATTTAAGAATTATTGGATCCATTGTAAGAGTTAAATGAGGGAGGTGCTCATAGGAAGCCTGAACTAGCTGAAGCCTCTTTTCCTCCCTCTGAAGCATATTACTTGTGAAGACACCTCAAACTATATCATAAAAATTATAGTCGAAGTAAATAAAATGTGTATGATGAGTTACAGTACACTCTGAAATTATATAGTAATTCATTTACTAAACATCATGTTCTAGTAATTCATTCCTGACTGTCAAACTACCCCAAAGCTTAATGGTTTAAAACAGCAACAGTCATTTGTTTTACTGACAAATCTGCAATTTACACAGGGCATGACAGGGGAAGTGCATTTGTTTTCCACAGAATGTCAGCTGAAGTAGCTTGAGTAGTGCTAAATAATTCACTGTTCAGTCACATAAGTGGCAAGTTGGTGATAGCTGTTGGCTGGGACTTAGCTGAGATGGTTGGTTTGGGACTCTTCAGTTTTTCTCACGAGGGCTTCTTGGGCTTCCAGAAAGCATGGTTGCTCAGTTTTAAGAGCAAAATTTCCTATAATACAGTACATAGAACCTGCTAATCTCTTACAGCATGACCCAAGAAGCTGCCACAGCATCACTTCCACTGTGTTCCATCACTCCAAACAGTCACCAGCCCCTCTTTCTCAAGTCAAGGGACAAGGTAAAGACTCTACCTTTTAATGAGACAAGTGTCACAGAAATTTGTGTTTCTCTTTAATCCACCACACATCCTTTACCCCCTTTACATTTTCATAGCCTTTGACAGTCTAAAAAACACTTTCCTACACATTTCTCGTTTGCTCTTCATAACTACTATTCACATAAAAAGGGTAGAAATATATATCCCCAGTATACATAAAAAAACTGAGGTTCACAGACATTAAGTGACTGTCTCAGCTTATCCTATGAAGTAAAGACCCGACCGTAAGTTTTCTGATTCTAAATCTAGATTTATTATTATCTTCATTATGATGTGTAAGTTAATTGTATTTCAGCCTCAGTATGTAGTAGGAAACCTACACATCTACTTTTTATGGATAATAGATTTGTCATCCAATGACAGAATCATGTCTCTGCAAAATTTGATAAGAATGCCTCAATCTCATGATTGGAATCAAGGCATCTAAAGACACCCTTGCCACAAACCATCTCACCCAGTTTCATAGAGTTTGGGTATGTTGTTCAACCTGTCACAAATATACCATATCATTCCCTTTTTCAAGCTAAACCTCTAATTACCTCAGCTGGAGTTTCTGTATCCCTTCTCTGGATTATTTTTCTGCATTACTTATTACGCTAACACTCTTGACATTTATCATACACTATCTCATGTAACATATTTGAATATCTCTTGTCTCCACAATTTAAGATCCTGGAGGCTGTGAGCAGAGGCTGTGAGACAGTGAATCATATTTCCTTTTCTTTGCCTACAGGGCTCAGCATGGTAGGTTATACATGGAAATTGCTCAATGAATATCTGTTTGAAGAAACAGATAAGCAGTTTCAAGAGAGTGTGGTACACATTGTTCAGATTTGTCAAAACTCCTTTGTTTTATTAGTTCTAAAATAATCTTTCTCAAGCTTCACTAGGCAAAGCCTGTTCTTGGTTGACTACACAGCATATTCATCCCAATGACAACTTTCAAATTTGGATAGAGTTTATTCAAATACCACTTCAGTTTTGAAACTAAGATTAAGTAATAAGCAACCACTGAATAGAAACAGATGACCAATGAGCCATCTAAAAATGCATCTTTATTTTGCTTTAGTGGAAAACAAATTAAGATTAACCTTTCATGACCAAAATAAAGCTTATTTTCAGTTTAAAAAACTTATTGGTTGATTATGTGGAAATAACTTTTATAAATAGATTTTTTTTCTGATTTCCTCTGACATACAAAAATTAGAGCTATAGAAAACCATGTTTTTAAGCTGAAAACATTTTTTAAAAATCTGCTAGGAGAACAGGTCCGGACAGAAATGGATCATCTAGCATTGCATTAATTAAGGCAACACTAGTTACAGTAATAATAAACCACCAGATCTTAATGGCAAAACATCAGTTTATTTCTCACTTATCCAACAGTCTAATATGGATGTTTCTAGTGAGGCATTGAGGGAGGGACTCAGCCGCCTTCTACCAGTGATTCAACTATGACTTTCTAGGTTAATCCAGAAATCAAAAACAGAAACAAAGAAGATTGTATAAGGAAATAAAATTCAGTCTTAAAAAAATGAGTTGTTACTCCTTTTGCCCTTTTAAACCATTAATAATAAACTAACAGCTGAACATTAACCACTAGAGTTCTAAAATGAAAGACTTTGAATGAAATGTAAAACAATTCAAGAATATTGCTGGTAGCTTAGATCATACCTCTCTGTCCATGTAATTGTTTTTGCCTCTTTGCCTTGACAAAACTTACAACTCTGCTAACTGATTTTGTTTCTCTTTTGTCTTCTCAGATGCAGAACTATGATTTTCTTTTGAAATAAATTTTATTACTTTCTATAAAGATAGTTCTATTCTGCTGAATTAAAGATTTGATTTAATACTTCTACTTAAATCCTGCAGTTTTCAAAACATGGTGTATCCCCTGTGAAAAGTAACTCTGAATTTACTTTGTCATCAGTCACTCAAGTAACTTCATTTAAACTTAATGCTTATGATTTTAATTACCCAGTAAATAGATACCATAAACAGATACCATTATATCATCACATAAACTATGTAATGGAGATTTTCAGTCAAGGTAGTGCCATCAGTTCATGCTTTGATGCATCCCTCTGCTCCAAATGTGTGCCAATAACATGTTGAAATTTTTTTTAAAGAAAACCAAACACTAAGTCCAAGATTTAAAAATATGATAAACAATTCTGTGACTCAGAAACAGCAGAAATAAAAATAACCGGAATAAGTTACAGATCTGGTAGAGTCCTAGTTTAGAAGCAGGCAACACTGAGCAGGCGCTTGCTGTTCTGGTTCAAAGCAGAGATTTGAACCAGGTATCAATTGAAGTTAGTGGCTATGGTGAGTCTGCCCTCTTCTCTGATCAAAAGTGACTCAGAACATACTACTGATAATTAACAGTGGCTAAGCGTTACAGCAAGCTGTGAATGTAGGGATGCTGAAGGAGGAAAGAATCTCCTGACTACACAAACAACTCTCCTGGTTTGATGATTGGATTAGCAAGAATCCTATAGTCATCAAGAAGGAAAGCCTCATCAGACAAAACTGCCATTGTAAGACTAGTTTCTATACTGCAGTGCTGAGACCTAGTGGTGATAACTATGAAACAGCTAGACAGGAGAGAGGAAAGACACTGGAAGAGAGAAAAAGGGAAGAATAATACTTAACAAACAAAACACTTCTCAAAATGAGCCCATATTTCAAAGTTCTAAAACCCACAAGGAAATTCAATTCTAGGGAAGATGGCTCTCCAGATGAAATTAATGTTGTACAACAGTCTGAAAAAGAGTTGTTTTAAAGTATGTTTAAAGTGTTCAGAACTTTAAAATGAAAATCCATAACTCATTTAAAGCAGGGGTGTGCAAAGTTTTTTGTAAAGTGCTAGGTGGTACTTTTTGTCTTTGCTGGCCAGTCAGTCTTTTTTTTACTACTCAGCTGTGCTATTACAGCAAGAAAGCAGCCATAGACATAAAGGTGCTCCTCAATCTATGATGTGGTTATGTCTTGATAAATCCATCATAGACTGAAAATAGCTTAAGTCAAAATGGATTTAATATACCTAGCCCACCAAACATGATAACTTAGCTTACTCTATCATAAACATACTCAGAAAATTTAAACATTAGCCTACAGTTGGAAATTATCTAACACAAAGCCTATTTTATAATAAAGTGTTAAATATCTCATGTGGTTTATTGAATACTGTACTGAAAGATAAAAACAGAAGAGTTATATGGGTACTTAACCATTAATATATACATAGCTGGAAGCACTATTGGAAAGTCAAAAAACTGTAAATTGAACCATAGTAAGTTGGGGACACTCTGTACATAAATGAATAAGCCATGTGTGTGTTTCAATAAACCTTTACTTATAGAAAGTAGCAGTGACCCAGATATAGACCATGGGCCACAGTTTGCAGACCCCTAATGTAAAGAGTCATTAAATTATGAAACAAAATTAGGCAGAAATGTCATAGGAACTGGAGATATGAAAAAAGATTATAATCTTCAAATTTAAAATGTGCCCATGAATATAAAAACACAATCAAGAAGAAAACTGATAAATTATTTATTTTAAGCAAAGAAAAAAAAGAGAGAGAGATAGTTAAAACCCATTAATGTTTTCTTGAATTTGGGTACAAGATTAAAATATTACATACGTTTAGACTTTGTTTAAAAAAGTGAAATACAATAATCCTGCAGTATTTGTGAGGGATTAGTGCCAGGATTTCCTGTGGATACCAAAACCCATTGATGTTCAAGTCTCTGACGTTAAACAGTGTAGTATTTACGTATAACCTATGAACATCCTTCTGTATACTTTAAATCGTCTCTAAATAATTTGTAACATTTCATACAATATAAGTGCTATGTAAATACTTGTTGTACTCTATTGTTTTGGAGAATAACGACAAGAAAACCTCTGCACATGTTCAGTACAGATGTATTTTTTTTTCCAAATATTTTCAATTCATGCTAGGTTGAATCCACAGATGCAGAACTCACAGATATGGAGGCCAACTGTGTAGTTAAATAGATAGGTTTAACGTATATTAAAGAACAACCATTAAAAGCATAAGAATATATTGTACTGTTTTCAACCCAACAGAGGGGAGTAAAGGTAGTCAATAGCACTATACACAAACATCCTTTTCTACCGGGGCACATATAGCATTGCATTTCCTTGCCCATTTGAATTTAGGTATTCAGGTAACTATAATACTTGAATTTAGTGGCCAAGTAACTACTTGTAGTCAATGGAGGTGGAAGTGCCCTGTGTCACTTCTAGACAGAAGCTTGAAGAGCCAGTGGGTGTTTGGCATATTCTCTTTTATTTGCCTTTCTTAGGGAAGTGTGTGTTGAGATGGAGCCTTCATCAGTTTGGGTTTCTGAGAGACTAAATAAGCCAGTGTACAATGATCATGCAAAATGGGTGAGAAATAACTTTGAATTGAAGCTACTGATAGTTTAAGCTTTGTTATTTTAGTATCCTATGCTTTTCCTGTTAGGATTTAAGCAGTCAAATTGAAAACATTAAAGGGGAAAACTAAAGGTAAAGAAGTAGGCTGGCAAAGAGGAAACAATATAGTAGTAAAACTAAACATATCATAAACCCAAGTAGATAAGTAGATTAAATTCATCCATTAAAAGAAAAATTTGTCAGATTAAAATAAAATTAAATATAGACCTCTTAAAACATGCTTCACAAGTGACACATACACAGTACATTAGTTCAGGTTCTCCAAGAAGCAGACACCTAGACAAAATTAGATGTGTAAGAAATTTATTGGAGAAATGTTTATAAAGTAAAAGGGGGAAGAGGGGAAGGAACCTTTCAGCCTGTCATGCAGGTCTGACCCCTGTGAAAGGGAGAGAAAAGGTGGGATTGAATAGGAAGAGTCTTAAACCATGATGCATTTCCAAGGCATTTTTGACACTCTAATTGGGAGCCCTTAGGACAAAGTCACCTGGTTGTGGAGTCCCATGTGTTCCAGAAATGGACTTGCATTAGTTCTCCCGTCATGCTCAGTTGCTGCTTGAGTAGCCTGTGGGAAATGTGGCCTTAACATGAACACAGTGGCAGACCCAGAAGAACAACAGCTGAGACACCTGATTGATTATGCTCCCTAAGCAGGAGATAGGAGGCATGGATTTTCATGTCTACTACAAATACAAAGTTAAATAAAGGGATGAGAAACTTCTGTGAAGCAAAACCTAAACAAAAGAAAGTAGTGTAAGAATATTAATATCAAACAAAATAGTTAAAGGCTAAAAGCATTTAAAAAAATAAAGAAAGAAACTAAATAGTGAGGGAACCTGTGTTGGCTTTGGACTGTCATTCTAGTCTGAAACTAGACTGGACTGTCATTCTAGTCTGAAACTAGACTGGACTGTCATTCTAGTCTGAAACTAGACTTTCCAGAATTCCCGTCTCTGTATGCTTCCAGATTAGGGCTGGCCTCAATAGAAATTTGCATGAAATTTGGAAGGCAGGAGTTAAGTAATAACCATATTTGTGCTCTGCAGCTCAGCTGTTGCAGCACCTGGGGCAGCAGCTGGTCCCAGAGCTCTTCTGACTCTTGCTGGATCTCTTCCCACAGCTTCTGTGACTTCTGCACCAACATGTGCAGCTCTGTGGCAAAGGGCTTCAGCTTCCCCTACAGGTGATTAATATCATCAAATGCGAGGCCTGAAGGCAGTGAGACAGTTTCCAGTGTGTCCTCTGAGTTTTCATTGTCTTCTCACAGCTTCTGGTTTATTCTTGCTCTCCCATTTCATGTCTACTTTCCTTCCTGTTGGCCCTGCTGCCTTCAGGTGCAGCTCCAGACAAGAAGCAGCACAGACCGTTTAGCCAGAGTCCACAGTTGCTTTTGGTCCAATCCCTATAATAAATCCCTTCTTCAACATTACTCAAAGTCTTCCTGATTTTCTGATCACGCCCTAACTGATAGAAAGAATTATCAAAGACAATTAGACCATGAAAAATAACAAGGAGAAATTCTGCAAATCACAATCATGGTATAGGAGTTTAACATACCTTTACTAGAAACTGAGGGATTAAGTAGATAACAAATTAGTAAATATCTAAAAAATAAAAACAGCAAATATGTAAAATATACAATATAAACAACATTGGTGATATAAGTATGTTATATATATATATAACCCAGAAAATAGAAAAAGAAAATTTCAGTACACAGGAGCAATATTGTTCACAAAGTAGGTTTCAATAAACTGTAAAGAAATTATATTATACACAACATGTTCTTTGATAACAATTATAAATTATGAATAAAAATATAGTAAAATATATACTAGAAACTAAAACTCCTAAATAATCCTTGAATCAAAGAGGAAATAGCAATGGAAATTACAAAATTTTTAGAATGAAATTTTTATGTACTATTAAAAAAAGAGTGTAATAAAGCCAATATACATTCATAGACTCAAGTGCATGCATTAAAACAAAACAATATGAAAAAGAATTTCAAAATATCCAGTGTATTCAATTCAAAAAACTAAAAAGGAACAGCAAAGTAAACATAAAGAAAGTAAAAAAACAATAATAAAAATGAAAACAAAAAATGTATATATCAAACTTGGCTGGGCGTGGTGGCTCATGCCTGTAATCCCAGCACTTTCGGAGGCTGAGGCAGTTGGATCACGAGGTCAGGAATTCAAGACCTGCCTGGCCAACATGGTAAACCTTGTCTCTACTAAAAATACAAAAATTAGCTGGGCGTGGTGGCACATGCCTGTAATCCTAGCTACTCAGGAGGCTGAGGCAGGAGAATTGCTTGAAACTGGGAGGCAGAGGTTGCAGTGAGCCAAGATCATATCACTGCACTCCAGCCTGGGTGACACAGTGAGACTCCATCTCAGAAAAAATAAATAAATAAATAAAAATTTAAATATATATATGTGTGTGTGTGTATATATAAAATACATAATATATGTAATATATACATACTATATATGTATACAT
Source organism: Theropithecus gelada (assembly GCF_003255815.1). Lineage (NCBI taxonomy): Eukaryota > Metazoa > Chordata > Mammalia > Primates > Cercopithecidae > Theropithecus > Theropithecus gelada. The sequence continues at coordinate 70,448,738 of NC_037671.1, read as the reverse complement.
ATACATATATACATGTATACACAGAGCAAAACCATATCAGTTATATATGTATATATTATATATAATGCATTTTTATATATATACATATATGTACATATATATATAACTGATATGGTTTTGCTCTGTGTTCCCACTTAAATTTCATCTAGAATTGTAATTGAGGGAGGGATCTGGTGGGAGATGATTGGATTACGGGAGTGGTTTCCCCCACTGGGCTTATAATAGTAAGTGAGTTCTCGTGAGGTCTGATGGTTTAAAAGTTGCAGTTTCCCCTGGCTCACTTTCTCTCCTGCTGTTGTGTGAAGAAGAGGCCTTGTCTTCCACCTTGACTGTAAGTTTTCTGAGGGCTTCCAAGCCATGCAGAACTGTGAGTCAATTAAACCTCTTTTGTTTATAAATTACCTAGTCTTTATAGCAGGTAGTATCTTTATAGCAGTGTGAAAACGGACTAATACAAAAGCTAAGAAACAATAGAATGAATCAGGAAAACTAGCTAGAACCTCGGGAATACTATTTAAGAAACAAAGAGAGAGGTGATATGATAAACTATCTTAGAAATTAAAAGAGTACTAATTGCAGATATTAGAAAGATTTTAAACAGTCATATGATATGCTAGGAAAAATTTTGGGCAAATAAGTTGTGCAACTTTGATGGAATGAATACTATTTAGGAAAATATAAAACACTAAGGAAAACCCACGAAGAAAAGGAGAACCACAATAAAGCAACAAACCTTAATGGAATTATATTGTTAATAGATTATTATTACATTCCCACAAAAGGGCTGAGGCCCAAATTGCATTAGTATTAATCTTGACTTCAAGGAAAAAATTATTATTGTTTTATATAAACTGTTGTAGAAAACCACAAGAACAATAGCAACAAAACAATAATCAATACCTGGCAAGAAATATTCAAGAAAGGATTTCACTTATAAATTGTACATAAGTGTTTCACTTATACATATAGATTCCAAAATACTAAATAAAATGAAAGCAAATGTAACTGGCTATCTATTGAAAATAAATATATCATGAATATATCATGAGATTTTATGACGCTGAACCATCTTGGCACCCCTAGGTTCCAAGAGTAACAAGTAAAGGAGAGAAACTATAGAAGCAACTAGGTTGATGCTGGAAACATATACAAATTTTTTAAAATTACATTTATAATAAAAACATTTAATAAACTCAAAAGAGAAGGCTATTTCCTTATTCTAACTTAAAAAATATATTAAAAACCTAAAACAAACATTGTCCTTAATTGTAAAACTTAGGGACATCATTTTAAATCAGAAACAAGATAAAAGAGACAACTATCACCATTTTATTCAACATTTTATTGAAAGTCCTATCCATTGCAATAAGATAAGCAAAAGAAATAAAAGATGCAAGTATTAGAATGAAAGATATGACTATCTTTATTTGCAGATGATATGATTGCATGGAAAAGTCATAGAAATATAAGAAACATTTTAAATATTGAGAAATCAGGGAAGTTTTCTGCTATGTAATCAGCATACAAAATAAATAGCAACTCAATACACTAGCAATAACCACTAAGACAGATGCTATAGATGCTAGGGTTCTAACAAAATATGGATGGAGAGACTCAATAATATGAAGTAAAAAAAGAATTTCCCCAAAATTTATCTACAAATGCAATATGACTATAGTAAAACTCTCACACATTTTTCAGAAATTTGACATTGTTATCATAAAATTCATTTGGAAAACTAAAGGACTAGGAATAGCCAAGACAACTCTGAAGATGAACATTAAATGGGGATTTGTCCTATAAGATAGCAATTTCTATATTTATAATGATTTAAAAAGTAATGTATTAAGCCAAGGACAGACAAATTGACAAAGAGTACAGAATACAGAGATCAGAAATAGACTCAGATATATCTCAAATAATGTGTAACAGAATTGTCATTACAAATTAGTTGGGAATTATAAATTGTCCAATAAATGATGCAGCAACAATTGTTTTTTCTCGTGGCAGTGAGGGGGAATCAGGTATAAATCCCTACTATACAGGAAAATAAATTTCTGGCTTATTAAATACCTACAAGTGAAAACTAAAACTTTTAGAAGAAAAAAAATTTTTTAACGTGTTTATGAGTTTAAAGTAGGGGAGAATTTCTTAAATGGGGCTGAATAAGCCAAAACTCTTAAAGAAAAAGATTGACAAACATGTCATTAAAATTAAAAGTGAAAACCTTGTTTGTGTCTGTATTAGTCCGTTCTCAGACTGCTATAAAGAACCACCTGAGACTAGGTCATCCATGAAGAAAAGAAGTTTAATTGACTCACAGTTCCTCAGGTTTAACAGGAAGTATGACTGGAGACCTTAGGAAATTTGTAATCATGGCAGAAAGCAAAGGGGAAGCAAGCACTGTCTCACAAGTTGGCAGGAGAGAGAGAAAGAGAGAAGGGGGAAGTGCTACACACGTTTAAATAACCAGATCTTTCATGAGAACTCTATGATTTGACAGCACTAGGGGCTTGGTGCTAAACCATTAGAAACCACCCCCATGATCCAATCACTTCCCACCAGGCTCCACATTCAACACATGGGAATTACAATTCCACATGAGATTTGGATGGGGACATAGAGCCAAAGCATCTCCGTGTCCCAATACGCCCTGAACAAAATGAAAAGCAGAGAGCAGACACGAATATGAAATTTGCAAAGGCTCTGAGTTATACATTTTAGTTTACATGAAATTATATTATTTTTTATATTTTTAAAATTTAAATCAACAGTTGTATTTGAAGAGTAGACATTGCATCTCAGTGTGACTAGTTTCCTAAGTTTTTTCTAATTTCTAAGCTGAACACTTTTATTTTATAAGTTTTTTTAAAAAACTTAGTATCCTACTGAATTTATGTTGAAGATATGTTGTCATTCTTCCAGTGTTGAAAACATGTTTATGGTTTTTTATAAAACTATAAATAAATTCATTTTTATAGTTACCTCAAATAACTTCTGTAGCTTCTGAAGTATTCAGTATGTGTAATTCAAATGAAGGATAATGCTCCAGACTCAGCCCTTTTGTTAAAAACAGTGAGTAGGATATCAGTGACAACCTGCGAGTTCGGTTCCAAGCCAGAATTAAGTGCAAACACAGAACTCTTGCAACAGTTCAGTACGTGTTCTGTGAACTCTGGTTTTGGAGTGGTGTTCTTAGACTCAGGCCTGCTTGAGTGCACTTGTCAGTTACATGTTCTTTCCTCACATTGCTTCTTAATTATTTGGCAAAGACAGTTTTTCCAGGCCAATAGTAAAGATTTCTTTAACTGGGGAACAGTAGTGCTGGAAACACGGGGAGTTTAAATTAATAGCACTGTTACATTCCCATTTTTAGTACCATATGGTTAAAATAAGCTGAAGGGAAAAGCAACATATGGTTTATTTCTTTCCCTAGAAATTTCTATTTAGTAGTGGCATACTTGGAAGCAGTTTGAAATGGAGAGTTCATGTTTGAAGAGCCTGAAAGAAGTTGTTCTATTAAATTCCATTGACAATAAAAGTGCAAAAAGGATCTTGTCAAGTCCCCCCTACCACCACAGTCATCATAAGAATAAACACGGTGTCAGAGAAACTGGGTCATGAAGACAAGGGAATCCTTCAGAGTGGAATGATTCCTAGCACCCTATCACATTGACAAAGGAAAAGGTAAGTGAAAAAAAAAACCCATCAACACAGTTTCTAAACTTCTACTGGGCTTCAATTAGAATCTGAGTCATAGTGGAATGACTGCATTCAGTTAAGTGATTACAAGAATAAACCATGTTCTCTCCTCTTCAGAATATGCTTTGTTTAGGTTTTATTTTCTTGCCTACATAATTATAGCACCTGTATGCTTTTGCTGCCAATACAAGTTTTGGATTAGGATAGAAGTAAGGAAATTTGCTATTAGTGTGTGTGCGTATGTGCATATGTGTGTGTCTTCACTCTTCTGACATTCATCTGACTGTAGAGACAGCATTGTGCAATAGAAATTAAATAGGTTTGGGAAGCAGGTGGACCTAGGTCGAATCCTGTTTCTTCCACTTAGATATTGTATCCTTGACAAGTTACTTCCTGAATTTGATTTCTTATCTGTAAAATAGAAATTATAATACTTATCAGAGAGTAATTATAAGACATAAGGATTGCTTAAATGTGTCAAGTATGTGGTACATGATAAATAATCATCTTCTCTACTGGGTAGGGTAAGCTAATAATAAGCTGTCAATTTTTCAATATTCTTACAGGTAATTTAAGTCTTTTTGGAAATGCTAGTATCTGAAAGAACTGAAATGTGTCTACAATTGGATATCTAACCTCTTTTAACAAAATTCCTTAAAAAATGATTAACTATTTTGTTCATATTATACTTAAAGTTTATGCTCATTGTAATTATACTTTATTGAAGCAATAAAATCGGTTTAGATGTTGTTCATACGAATTTTTACTTGGACGTATTTGTATATATCAACAAAATACATATGCACTTCACAAAGATCTTCTGAGTCTCTTGAAATATTTAGCATATTCTTGATTGAAAATATAGGCTGGGCGCAGTGGTTCACGCCTGTAATCCCAGAACTTTGGGAGGCAGAGGTGGGTGGATCAACTGAGGTCAGGAGTTCAAGACCAGCCTGGCCAACATGGTGAAACCCTGTCTCTACTAAAAATACAAAAATTATCTGGGTGTGGTGGTAGGCTCCTGTAATCCCAGTTACTAGGGATGCTGAGGTAGGAGAATCACTTGAACCTGGGAGGTGGAGGTTGCAGTGAGCCAAGATCGTGCCATTGCACTTCAGCCTGGGTGACAAGAGTGAAACTCTGTCTCAAACAAAAACAAAACAAAACAAACAAGGAAATCTAGAATATAGCAAATAATAGGTTCTGAGCTTAACTTTCTGAAGATTTAATCTAAGATCCACATATAATAGATTAGAAAATAAGGTCTTCATCAACGGATCAAAGCCTTTGTTTAAGATAAACCCACTTCTTTTATATATTCAATTATTTTTCCATCCATTCAATCAAGAAATAATTATCGAGAGCCAACCAGATTTTGGCCTGGCACAGTGGCTCCTGCCTATAATCCCAGCATTTAGGGGAGGCCAAGGACAGATCACCTGAGCTCTGGAGTTCAAGACCAGCCTGGGCAACATAGTAAAACCCTGTCTCTACAAAAAAAAAAAAAAAATAGCTGGATGTGGTGGCAGATGCCTGCAGTCCTAGCTACTCATGTATCTGAGGCATGAGAATGACTTGAACCAAGGAGGCAGAAGTTGCAGTGAGTGGAGATCACACCACTGCACTCCAGCCTGGGTGACAGAGCAAGACCCTGTTTCAAAAAAAAAAAAAGAGCCAATCAGATTTTAAATTACTAACTATATTTGATCACTGGACAACTAGCTTAAAAGCCAGGGCTTTTCCATCTCCATAGGCTTACATCAACCACCTGCCTTCCTCCATTGAATTCTCCTCTGAATTACAAATTCCTCCATGAGGAATGGTATGCTTCTTCTATACAAAACCAGCAAACTGTCCTTTTCACCCCTTTATCTAATCACATAACACTATGGAATTCTTAAAGGCACTCTTCACGGGGACAAAACTTTCTTGACATATTAGTAAAGCTGTACAATTACAGACATAACTCACAACCTACTCAATATTTTCTGAGCATCTGTGTTATTTGTATTAATAGCAATGGTATTTTTAGAAAAGAAAGAAACTATATTAACTTACTTATTGTAGACAAATAATGCTTTCACATGAAACTTTAGTTGCTTTTGTGACAATAAATAATAACTCCTTAGGTGTATTAGTAAGTGTGAGAAGATAGAAAGGTTATTGACGGGACATAGGGATTGTTATGCTAAAAGGCCCTAAGGCAGCAAGAACAGTCAGAGAAGGCAGTTGCAGAAAGAAGAGATTTAACTATGGGCACTGGGAGATGGGTGTGAAGAGGTTAAATAGGGATAATGGAATTAAGAGGAAGAAAGTTGTATTAGTATACCTTCTCCAATGCCACCATCGAACCCTCTGAACTTAAATAAAATTAAAATATTTGAAAGTACTAAAAGTGATATACATTTTAGGTGGCCACAAAAGAATGAAAGAAAACTCACCTATAAGTTTTAATATAATTTAGCAGCCAAAAGCCTTGCTTCTATCAATTCCCTATTAACCAGTGGTTGCCACTATACAGACAGGATTGAAGTATTGAAGTCTTACCTGGTAGGCTTTCTCATGACATAAATTCCTTTTATTCTTTAAAGTTATAAAGATTAAAACAATGGGGCTAAAATATTCTGATGAATATTTGGAATATTAAAATAGTAATAACATGACACCAACTCTCTCCAAGTGGCTAAACTAGCATCTTGCCAATGTCTTTATTGGTAGTAAAAGCAGTTCCAAAATACTTGTGGGTATTTCATCATTTCTAACTTAGAATTTATAGTTCCTTAGTTTTGGTGATACCATGGTGGAGAATAATATGTTCATATTTCAGTTTGATAAATGCGTATATGTTGGAATGACGGAAAGATACGGAGGTGCTTTAAGGTCCCAGACCAACTTACTCAAGTTTGTTTACCTATCATGTCCCTGACTATAGAATAGACCTATACTGATGCTACATAAAGCCTACCTCAAATACTGTCTTTTGTAACGACATCTCTTAGGAAGATGTTTCAGGGCAATGCTGTATCTATTTATGTATGTTCATTCATATGCTATGCACACAACACACATATATATGCACATACAGTTCACAGTCTAAGTTGGTGAATAGGATCACGTTCACCATCTTTTATGGAGCAGGAGCATTTTTGGTCATAATTCCATAAAGTACTTCTAGGGAGTTCCCATTTTTGTTTTCTGATACAGAACCCAGTGGTACAACACAATTTCCCTTGTGAGTAGATTGTCTGTATTGCTTTGATGCTTTCTGATATAGTTTGGATATTTGTCCCCACCCAAATCTCATGTTGAAATGTAATCCCCAATGTTGGAAGTGAACCCTGTGGGAGATGTTTGGATCTTGGGGGCTGACCCATCATGAATGCTCAGGCCATCCCCTTGGTGATAACTGAGCTCTCACTCTGAGTTCACATGTGATCTGGTCATTTAAAAGTGTGTGGCACCTCCCCACTCAACCTCCTGCTTTCACCACTTGTTGTGTAAGCTCCTGCTTTGTCTTCCACTATAATTGTAAGTTTCCTGAGGCCTCCCCAAAAACAGATGCCTGTGTCGTGCTTCCTGTACAGCCAGCAAAGCTGTGAGACAATTAAACCTCTTTTCTTATAAATTACCCAGTCTCAGGTATTTCTTTATATCAATGTAAGAACGGCCTAATATACTTTTTTTGTTGGACAGTTTTATTTATTTTTTATTGTTTTTATTTTTTTGAGACCAAGTTTTGCTCTTGTGGCCCAGGCTGGAGTGCAGTGGTGTGATCTCAGCTCACTGCAACCTCCGCTTCCTGGGTTCAAGCAATTCTCCTGCCTCAGCCTCCTGAGTAGCCGGGACTACAGGCACCCGCCACCATGCCTGGTTGATTTTTGTATTTTTAATAGAGACGGGGTTTCATCATGTTGGCCAGGCTGGTCTCAAACTCCTGAACTCAGGTGATCCACCCGCCTTGGCCTCCCAAAGTGCTGGGATTACAGGCGTGAGCCACTGTGCCCAGCCTGTTGGACAGTTTTGATGATCTATTCAAACTGATGTTCTGCCACATCTACCAGGTCTCAAGGGAATGTCTTCTCTGTTGATCAGGGAGAACTTTATGGTCCCTGGAGATGTCTTCTCAGTTGATGTCTTGCTCTTGTGAGGCAGCTCAATGTGGGAGCACCTCTCAAATAGCCTCTCTGGAAGAATGTTCATTGCTAAGCTATTCAGTGCAAATCCTTCTTTGGTTGGTTCTCAGCTCTAACAGATCTCCATCTTCACACCCCAAAGATTTATTGATTATCTTTCTGATCACCTTCCTCATTGATATATTAATCTATGATTATTTACTAATTCTTGATTATAATAGGTTCTATTTTGCTTTCACTGCCACATCACTTTGTAAAACTTTTAATTGAAGTGTAACATTCCTACCCAAAGTACACATAAGCATATCATAGCTCAATGAATTTTCACAAAATGAGTGCTCCTGTGTAACCAACACTGAGATCAAAAAGCAAAAGGTTACCAGCACCCCAATAGCCTCCCTGTACACAAGGATAATTATCCTGGTTCCTAACAGCAGAGATTAGGTTAGCCTATTTTTGTACTTTATATAAATGGAATCATACAGTATATATTATCTTGTGTGTCTAGCTTTTTATTTTACACTCCACATATTTGTGAGATTCATCCCTATTGTCACAAGTAGAGGTAGATCTTTTGTTTTCATTGCTGTAAGGTATGCTGTGGTATGAATATATAACAATTTGTTCTCTCATTTTATTGTTAGGGGCATTTGAGTAGTTTCCAGTTTGGGGCTATTATATGAGTACTGCTATGAATATTCCAGTACCTGCATTTGGTGTTTGTGCATACACATTTCTGTTGGGTGTATACCTAAAAGAGGAGTTGCTGAGTCATGCGGTATACAGATGGTCAGCTTTTATTACCATCAGTTTTGAAGCTGCTATAAAATTATGATAAACTACACAAAACTACTACATAAAACAGGGTTTCTTGGGAAATAATGTCTTCACATTTTCAATTTAATACATGCCTATATGTTATTTGCTACATACTAGCCTGTATTCTCAGCATTCTATAAATTTGTATTTATTTTATAATTCTCTTGACTATCTCATGAAATTGATAGCACAGCCAGTGAGTAGCAAAACCAGAATTTGAATCCAAGCAGCCTGGCATTATAGTCTGAGACTGACTTTTAAAATTATTTTCAGATGGTACTAGTAAATATTTAATAAACACCAGTTATCTTCATTTCATGACCCTTGGGCAGACAAGGTGTTTGCTTGTCATGGGGGTTAGAGCTCTAGTGCCAACGTTATCCTCCTGGACTGTGAAACTCCTGCATGTTTCTCAATGGTGAGATCCCCATATTTTTCTTTCCTTGGATCCTGTATACTGGCCTAATTTTTCCCCTTCCACAAAAGCTATCTGAGGTTCGAAGGAGGATCTCTCTTCTCCCTACCTGCTAAGAAACAGAACCATTTCATGGTTTCCCTTGCACTTCCACAGCTTTGGAAAATTTCTGTGCCAGTAGGATGGGGGACATACACATGCTTCCTTCTCAAGCTAACATTCCCCTCCTTGCCCTCCTCTGCCCCTTCTCCCACAACAGATACCCACAGTTGTTTTCCCTTCTTAGGGAAAGATAAGAAGCAGATCCAGTGTGGTGGTGTGCACCTGTAGTCTCAGCTACACGGGAAGCTGAGGGGAAAGCTTGAGCCTAGGAGTCGACTAGCCTGGACAACATAGCAAGATTCCATCTCAACAAAAAGAAGAGGAAGAGGAAGAGGAAGAGGAAGAGGAAGAAGAAGAAGAAGAAGAAGAAGAAGAAGAAGAAGAAGAAGAAGAAGAAGAAGAAGAAGAAGAAGAAGAAGAAGAAGGAGGAGGAGGAGGAGAAGGAGAAGGAGGAGAAGAAGAAGAAGGAGGAGGAGGAGGAGGAGGAGGAGAAGGAAGAAGAAGAAGAAAGAAGAAGAAGAAGAAGAGGAGGAGGAAGAAGAGGAAGAAGAAGAAGAAGAAGAAGAAGAAGAAGAAGAAGAAGAAGAAGAAGAAGAAGAAGGAGAAGAAGAAGAAGAAGAAGAATCTATGATGCTTTTATTCATATCACAAATTTGTTTAGTACTTACTGTGGCCCAGAAAGCACTAAACATTGTGATAGATGTAAAATGGAATGAACAAGAACAAATGATCTTAAAAAGCATAATGTCTAAGTGAAGAAATGAGTAAGATTTCACTTAAAAAGTATGATATATGAAGCGTATGTGAAGAAGGAGTGAGATTAAAAAGTTTTAACATCTATCAAAGCATAAGCACTAAGACTGCATGTGTATGCAGCCAACAGCAGAGCTGTAACAGAGAGTAGCCTCTGAATACCAGTCCCGCATGTGCAAGAGATGATACTAGATAGAGCCTATCAGCAGACCACGGAACACTCAAATGCCAAGTGACATGCCTTGGTTTTATGCTCTAGGCCCTGCAGAGCCACAGAGCAGTTCTGAGTATGGTTATGATACAATAGAGCTATGTTTAGGGCTTGTTTCTCAGCCTTTAACCTACTGGCAACCCAACACCACAGAATAAGGAGATTGTTCTTTCCTATTCTCTTGTAACTATTTCTCAACAACCTATGACCCACACATTGGCATATAATTTTTTCATTCACTAGAGCTTGATCAGATAAAGACCAGATCTGGTTAGCTGTGTTTAGACATTTCAAATATTGTGTAGTTGTCATCCCCCAAGAAGCAGATAGCCAGCTCAGATTTTGACTTGTGTGTTCCAAAGAACAACTGAAATAAAAAGCTCACAAGGGGACGCACGATATGACTGGAATTTCCCTCTGCCAGCTGGCTGCTCTGACACTTGTGCTTCTTTTCATGTTTCCCACTTTGAAGGCTGCTGAGTAAGCCAGAGAAGCAAAAGTTACACTGGGGACTGGGCAAATCCCAGTGGAGTCAAACAAATGGAAGAATGTGGAAAGATGTGTCAAAGAGACACATTTTTGGGGTTAATCTTCATAAGCATGTCCTCTTTAGCACTATTCCTTTTTAATGTATTTTTTTCTTTTGAGAAAGTGTCTGTTAATTTCTCTCATACGAACTGAGCACTGTTTCATCTACCCAGGATAAGTTGGCTAAAGTTAACAACTTGCTTACAAAACAGGATTGAAAAATCTCTTGGCTCACTGTATGCAGGGAGGATGCCATGATGGGTATTGTTTTGGCCCTGATGTTAGACTGCCTGTGTGTGATTTCTGGCTTCACAAGACACTTGCTATGAGATCTTGGGAAGGTTTCTTAGCATCAGTTTTCTCATCTGTAAAATGAAGATAATGTTCACTACCTCATTTAGGGTACTGAGGATTAAATAAGTTACAGTTTATGTAGAAAAGAACTTGACATGTAGTAAGCGCACAAAAAATGTGAATTGTGGCCAGGCGTGGTGACTCATGCCTGTAATCCCAGCACTTTAAGAGGCTAAGGCAGGCGGATCATGAGGTAAAGAGATCGAGACCATCCTGGCCAACATGGTGAAACCCCGTCTTTACTAAAAATACAAAAATTAGCTGGGTGTGGTGGCGCACGCCTGTAATCCCAGCTACTCAGGAGGCTGAGGCAGGAGAATTGCACGAACCCAGGAGGCGGAGGTTGCAGTCAGCCCAGATCACGCTACTGCACTCCAGCCTGGGCAACAGAGAAAGACTCCGTCTCAAAAAAAAAAAAAAAAAAGTGAGTTGTTTGTTGTTTCTCTTAGTATTATTGTATTCATTCTTTTGAGAAAGTGTCTGCTAATTTATCTCATATGAACTGAGAACTGATTCATCTAACAAGGATAAGTTGGCTAAAGTTATCCCCATATTTGTCTAGATCTCTATTTCTCAATAGGAAGGAATAGATACTCTTTTGAATAAAGTCTAACTATCTATGTGCCACAAACTACTAAAGATACATGTATTTCTCCCAAGTATAAATTACTAAAAAAAAAAAAAAAAAAAGAAAAAAAGAAAAAAAACTAAAACTTTTAGAAATGTAATAGAAAGTCAAATATTTTTGCATATTTTTTCTAGAAGACGACAGGTTTCCATTAAGCTCTCTTTCTATTTTTCTGGACAAGCTAGCCTACTCTGCATAAAACAAGTAATACTTCTCTAATCATAAAAAAGATATCTAAAAGATCATTAAAATACCTGCTCACTTTTCAAATAAACACATAACCAAGAATATTGATTATTCTTAAAACAATAAATATGAGAGTGTCACCCTTGGCTGAACATGTAACTCTTTCCCCTGACTATTCCTCAAGGAATACTTGCAAAGGTAAGCTTTGCAGAGAGAGCAGACATCTCAGAGGGAGCTGCACTGGTCAGAGATGCACTTCACAAATGGTTGTAAATACTGGTGATAAAAGGGAATGGTGCTCAGATGCTAAGAAAGGGGGAAAAGCATCAGCCTAGAAATCATATGAGTTGGATTACAGGGTTGATTTTTGGAACGGCTTTCTGTTTGATTATAACACAATGCCCTTGCTTTTTGTCTCATATTGATCATCTTTAAGATCGAAATGGTTTAAGTTTTCTTTACAGTGACCCTAAGATATTAAAAAAGACTAAAATAAAACTGTGAAATGCTTTGAGTACCACAAAGCAATCTAAGATTGATACTGAAGAACATATCATACACAACGACAGATGGCACTCTTTGTTAGTTTCAATAAGATCTGCATGACCAGATGATTGTAGTGTTATTTTATAAGGAAGTAGGTCAGCAGGAAGCACCAAGCTGGAAAAAAACAAAACAAAACAAAAAACACACTAGTATGTGAGTGATGATCAAATCTTTGAATTATTCATTTTCATCATTGATTGTATAATTGAGTAATACGGATACAAGATTCCAAAGTGCCCTCCAGAATTCACCATATCAGGGCAACAAGCAAATCTCTCTGGCTTGAAAGGATCCTTTTGAGATACATGAAGTGTCTGGTTTTAAAGAAAAACCCAAATAGCAGTGCCTTTGAAGCTTTTCCCAACTTCTCACCTAAATTTGTTTAAAGTTAAAGAAAACCGATGAAAACACAATGAAAGGAAACTAAGACTGTCAGCCAAACCTGTGCCAGGGTTTGAGAGAAACCTCTAGGAATATCAAACAATTGGGCAGAAAGAAGAAAACGCTGGGCGTTTTAGTTTTTCATGTACTACAGCTTTCCAGCTGGACAGAATGTCAGGATTTGAGGATTAGGAAGAAAACTTCATCATAAGCAGTAGAATTGTCAACTAGAACATACGGTATTAACTGGGCTAAGAGCTGGCATATTAGCCTATCAGTACTCCCAGTGGAAAAATCGTGGTGCTGAGATGTACTGACATACAACCTTTGCATTAAAAATATGGTTATATAAATGTGAATAGAAACAGAAGAATCAAAACCCACAAGGAACTGAAAATGGTACACCTGAAAGAAAAGGGAAAAGGAACACAATTCTCAACTCTTATATTAAAAACACACCTGTTAAAGTTGTATTAACTACTTTAGATGATGTTCCTCACCTTTTATAGCATGCAAGAAAGTATTTTCTCTATGAAATAGGGGAGAAATTTGTGAAGAGAATAAAAGAAATGAAAGTGTAAAAGAGACGTGAGTGATTTAAAAAAAGACATACGAGTACATTAAAAATGTACTTGTAAAACTCAGAAATTCCACTCAGACAAGAACCCCTAGAGATACTCTTGTTTAAGTGCATCAGGAGTTATACATGTGTGTTTACAGTATAGCAATTTGTAATAGCAAAAAGTCTCATAACGACCCCAGTGTTCATCAATAAAGTAGTAGATAAATGAGCATATTTTTGAAAAGTTAAAATATTCAGTAGGTGAATTAAATTCATAACAAAAGCAATGTGTCCCAGAATTTGCACTGTGGAAAATCAAATCAGGAATTTTAAGGACATGCCTGAGTAGTTTCCCCAGAAAGCAGAGTAAAATGAAAAAGATGGAAATCCTCAGAAAGAAGATGGTAGTCCCGGCAGATGAAGAACCAAAACTCAACCTAAGAGTTACAGATAATCTCAAGAAAAAGAAATTTGAATTTGAACAAGCAATTTGAATAGATGTGATCATGAAAAATGTCCCAGATGGAAAAAGAAACTGTACATAAATAATCCCATTAAAGGACTTGAGAAGTAAGACAAAAAAGTGTTCATTATATTAAGGGCAGAAATCAATGGGAAAGAAAGAAAATACAAATACATTGAGTTATGTTCTGTTAAAAAATGAAGTTAATTTTAAAAAACTTTTTATTTCCATAGGTTATTGGGGGAATAGGTGGTGTTTCATTACATGAGTAAGTTTTTGAGTGGTGACTTATGAAATTTTGGTGTGCCCATCACCCTAGCAGTATACAGTCTACCCAATGTGTAGTCTTTTATCCCTCACTCCCTTCCCACCCTTTCCCCCTGAGTCCCCAAATTCCACTGTGTCATTCTTATACCTTTGCATCCTTATAGCTTAGCTCCCACTTATGAGTGAGAACATATGATGTTTGGTTTTCCATTCCTGAGTTACTTCACTTAGAATAACACTCTCCAGGCCGGGCACGGTGGCGCACACCTATAATCCCAGCACTTTGGGAGGCTGAGGCGAGTGGATTGCCTGAGGTCAGGAGTTCGAGACCAGTCTAGCCAACATGGTGAAACCCCATCTCTGCTAAAAATACAAAAAAAATTAGGGGGGCACGGTAGCATATGCTGTAATCCCAGGTACTTAGGAGGCTGAGGCAGGAGAATTGCTTGAACCAGGGAGGTGGAGGTTGCGGTGAGCCGAGATTGCACCACTTCACTCCAGCCTGGGTGACAGAGTGAGACTCCGTCTAAAATATATATATATATATTTATATATTTATATCTCCAATCTCAATCAGGTTGCTGTGAATGCCATTAATTCATTCCTTTTTGTGGATGAGTTAGTATTCCATCATATATATATCTATATCTCACAGTTTATTCACTCATGGATTGGTGGGCATTTAGATTGGTTCCGTAGTTTTGCAATTGTGAATTGTGCTACTATAAACATGAATGTGCAAGTATCTTCTTTGCATAATGACTTATTTTCTTCTGGGTAGATACACAGTAATGGGATTGCTGGATTAAATGGAGTACTTCTACTTTTAGTTCTTTAAGGAATTTCCTCACTGTTTTACATGGTGGTTGTACTAGTTTACATTCCCATCAGCAGTGTATAAGTGCTCCCTGTTCACCACATCCACTCCAACATCTATTATTTTTTGATTTTTTGATTATGGCCATTCTTGCAGGAGTAAGGTGCTATTGCATTGTGGTTTTGATTTGCATTTCCCTGATCATTAATGATGTTGAGCATTTTTTCATATGTTTGTTGGCCATTTGAATATCTTCTTTTGAGAATTGTCTATTCATGTCCTTAGCCCACTTTTTGATGACATTGCTTTTTACTTGGTGATTTGTTTGAGTTTGTTGTAGATTCTGGATATCAGTCCTTTATCAGAAGTATAGATTGTGAAGATTTTCTCCCACTCTGTGAGTTGTTTGTTCACTCTGCTGATGGTTCCTTTTGCTGTGCAAATGCTCTTTTGTTTAATTCAGTCCCAGCTATTTATCTTTGTTTTTGTTGCATTTGCTTTTGGATTGTTGGTCATGAAATCCTTGCCTAAGCCAATGTCTAGAAGGGCTTTTCCGAGGTCATCTTCTAGAAATTTTAGAGTTTCAGGTCCTAGATTTAAGTCCTTAAACCATTTTAATTGATTTTTATATAAGGTGAGAGATGAAGATCCAGTTTCATTCTCCTACATGTGGCTTACCAATTACCCCAGCACCAGTTGTTGAAAAGGTGTCCTTTCCCCACTTTATGCTTTTGTTTGCTTTGTCAAAGATCAGCTAACTGTAAGTATTTGAGTTTATTTCTGGATTCTCTATTCTGTTCCATTGGTCTATGTGCCTATTTTTATACCAGTACCATGCTGTTTTGGTGACTATGGCCTTATAGTGTAGTTTGAAATCAGGTAATGTGATGCCTCCAGATTTGTTCTTTTTGCTTAGTCTTTCTTTGGCTATGCGGGCTCTTTTTTGATTCCATATGAATTTTTAAATTGTTTTTTCTAGTTCCATGAAGAATGATGGTGATATTTTGATGGGAATTCCATGAAATGTGTAGATTGCTTTTGGCAGTTAGAGGTGAAGCCAGCTGGACTTCCTGGGTTGAGTGGGGACTTGGAGAACTTTTCTGTCTTACTAGAGGATTGTAAGATGCACCAATCAGCACTCTATAGCTAGGATTGTAAAATGCACCAATAAGCACTCTGTAGCTAGTTAGAGGTTTGTAAAATGCACTAGTCAGTGCTCTGTAGTTAGCTGGAGGTTTGTAAAATGGACGAATCAACACTCTGTAAAATGGACCAATCAGCAGGACAAGGGTAGGGACAAATAAGGGAGTAAAAGCTGGCCACCCCAGCCAGCAGCAGCAACCCGCTGGGGTCCCCTTCCACACTGTGGAAGCTTTGTTCTTTCGCTCTCTACAATAAATCTTGCTGCTGCTCACTCTTTGGGTCTATGCCACCTTTAAGAGCTGTAACACTCACCACAAAGGTCCACAGCTTCATTCTTGAAGTCAGTGAGACCATGAACCCACTGGAAGGAATCAACTCCGGACACAGCAGTATGGTCATTTTCACAATATTGGTTCTATCCATCCATGAGCATGGGACGCATTTCCATTTGTTTGTGTCATTTATGATTTCTTTCAGAAGTGTTTTGTAGTTTGCCTTGTAGAGGCCTTTCACCTCCTTGGTTAGGTATAGTCCGAAGTATTATATATTTTTTTGCAGCTATTGTAAAAGGGGTTGAGTTCTCGATTTGATTCTCCATTTGGTCACTGTTGATGTATAGGAGAGCTATTCATTTGTGTACATTATTTTTGTATCTGGAAACTTTGCTGAATTCTTTTATCATTTCTAGGAGCTTTCTGAAGGAGTCTTTAGTCTTTTCAAGGTAAACAATCATATCATCAGCAAACAGTGACAGTCTGACTTCCTCTTTACCAATTTGGATGCCCTTTATTTCTTTCTCTTGTCTAATTGCTTTGGCTAGAACTTCCAGTACTATGTTGAAGAGAATTGATGAGGGTGGGCATCCTCCTCTCATTTCAGTTCTCAGAGGGAATGCTTTCAACTTTTCCCCATTCAGTGTAATGTTGGCTCTGGTTTTGTCATAGATGGCTTTTATTACATTGAGGTATGTCCCTTGTATGCTGATTTAGCTGAGAGTTTTAATCATAAAGGGATGCTGAATTTGTCAAATGTTTTTTATGAGTCTATTGAGATGATCATATGATTTTTGTTTTTAATTCTGTTTATGTGGTTTATCACATTTATTGACTTGTGTATATTAAACCATCCCTGCATCCCTGGTGTGAAACCCACTTGATCATGGTGGATTATCTTTTTGATATGTTGTTGGATTCAGTTAGCTAGTATTTTGTTAAGGATTTTTGCACCTAGGTTCATCACGGATATTGGTCGTAGTTTTCCTTTGTGGTTATGTCCTTTCCTGGTTTTTGCGGTAGGGTGATACTGGCTTTGTGGATTGAATTAGGGAGGATTCCCTCTTTCTCTATCTTGTGGAATAGTGTCAATAGGATTGGTACCAATTCTTCTTTGAATGTCTGGTAGAATTCTTCTGTGAATCTGTCTGGTCCTGACTTTTTTTTATGGGTAATTTTTTTATTACCATTTCAAACTCAGTGTTTGTTATTGGTCTGTTCAGGATATCTAATTCTTCCTGATTTAAGCTAAGAGGGTTATATCATTCCAGGAATTTATCTATCCCCTCTTAGTTTTCTAGTTTAGGCACATAAAGCTGTTTATAGTAACCTTGAACAATCTTTTGTATTTCTGCAGTGTCGGTTGCAGTGTCTCCTGTTTTGTTTCTAATTGAGCTTATTTGGATTTTCTGTCTTCTTTTCTTGGTTAAACTTGCTAACGGTCTATCAATTTTATTTATCTTTTCAAAGAATCAGCTTTTTATTTCACTTAACTTTTATGTATATTTTTTCATTTCAATTTCATTTAGTTCTGCTCTGATCTTGGTTATTTCCTTTCTTCTGCTGGATTTGGGTTTGGTTTGTTCTTGTTTCTCTAGTTCCTTGAGGTGTGACCTTAGATTGTCTGTTTGTGCTCCTTCAGATTTTTCTATGTAGGCATTTAGGGCTATGAACTTTCCACTTAGCACCATCTTTGCTGTATCCCAGAGGGTTGGATAGGTTGTGTCACTATTGTCATTCAGTTTGAAGAATTTTTTAATTTTCAACTTGATTTCATTGTTGATCCAATGATCATTCAGAAGCAGGTTATTTAATTTCCATGTATTTGCATAGTTTTGAAGGTTTCTTTTGAGTTGATTTCCAGTTTTATTCCACTGTGGTCTGAGAAAGTACTTGATATAATTTCAACTTTCTTACAATTTTTGAGGCTTATTTGTGGCCTATAATATGATCTATATTGGAGAAAGTTCCATGTGCTGATGAATAGAATGTATATTCCATGGTTGTCGGATAGAATGTTCTGTAAATATCCGCTAAGTCCATTTGTTCCAGGGCATAATATAAATCCATTATTTCTTTGTTGATTTTCTGTCTTGGTGACCTGTCTAATGCTGTTAGTGAAGTATTGAAGTCCCCCAGTATTGTGTTGCTGTTTATCTCATTTCTTAGGTCTATTAGTAATTGTTTTATAAGTTTGGGAGCTCCAGTATTAGGTGCAAATATATTTAGGATTGTGATATTTTCCTGTTGGACAAGGCCCTTTATCATTATATAATGTCCTTCTTCGCCTTTTTAACTGCTGTTGCTTTAAAGTTTGTTTCATCTGATATAAGAATAGCTACTCCTATTCGTTTTTGTGTCCATTTGCATGGAATGTCTTTTTCCACCCCTTTACCTTAAGTTTATATGAGTCCTTATGTGTTAGGTGCATTTCTTGAAGACAGCAGAGAGATGGTTGGTGAATTATTATCCATTGTGCAATTCCCTATTTTTTAAGTGGAGCCTTTTGGCCATTTACATTCAATTTTAGTATTGAGATGTCAGGTACCATTCCAGTCATTGTGCTATTTGTTGCCTGTATACCTTGGTTTTTTGTTTTTATTTTTAATTGTATTTTTTTCATAGGTTCTGTGAGAGTTAAGCTTTAAAGAGGTTCTGTTTTGATGTGTTTCTGGGATTTGTTTCAAGATTTAGAACTACTTTTAGCAGTTCTTATAGTCCTGGCTTGGTAGTGGCGAATTCTCTCAGCATTTATTTGTCTGAAAAAGACTGTATCTTTCCTTCATTTATGAAGCTTAGTTTCACTGGATACGAAATTCTTGGCTAATAATTGTTTTGTTTAAGGAGGCTAAATATAGGGTCCCAATCCCTTCTAGCTTGTAAGGTTTCTGCTGAGAAATCTGCAGTTAATCTGATAGACTTTCCTTTATAGGTTACTTGGTGCTTTTGCCTCACAGCTCTTAAGATTATTTCCTTCACCTTAACTTTAGATAACCTGATGACAACATGCCTAGGTGATGATCTTTTCGAGATGAATTTCCCAGGTGTTGTTTGAGCTTCTTGTATTTGGATGTCTAGGTCTCTAGCAAGGCCAGGGAAGTTTTCCTCAATTATTCCCCCAAAAATGTTTTCCAAACTTTTAAATTCTCTTCTTCCTCAGGAATGCTGATTATTCTTGGCTTTGGTCATTTAACATAATCCCAGACTTCTTGGAGGCTTTGTTCATATTTTGTTATTCTTTTTTGTTTGTCTTTGTTGGATCGGGTTATTTTGAAAACCTTGTCTTCGAGCTCTGAAGTTCTTTCTTCTGCTTGTTTGATTCTACTGCAGAGACTTTCCAGAGCATTTTACATTTCTCTAAGTGCATCCATTGTTTCCCAAAGTTTTGATTGTTTTTTATTTATGCTACCTATCTCATTGAAAATGTCTCTCCTCATTTCCTGTATCATTTTTAAACTTTCCTTAAATTGGGCTTCACCGTTCTCTGGTGTCTCCTTGATTAGCTTAATAACTGACTTCCCGAATTCTTTTACAGGTAAATCAGGGATTACTTGTTTTGTTATACTACCAGAGTTGGTTTCTGGTGCCTTCTCATTTGGGTAGCCTCTGTCAGAGGGAAGGTCTAGGGCTCAAGGCTGTTACTCAGATTTTTTTGTCCCACAGGGTGTTCCCTTGATCTAGTACTCTCCCCCTTTTCCTATGGATGTGGCTTCCTGAGAGATAAGCTGTAGTGATTATTATCTCTCTTCTGAATGTAGCCACCCAGCAAGTTTACCTGGCTCTGGGCTGGTACTGGGGGTTGCCTGCACGGAGTCCTGTGATGTGAACCTTTTGTGAGTCTCTCAGCCATGGACACCCGCACAGTATTTGGGGTGTCTCCTGGGTTCAGGAGTAATCTACTTCCTTCTGAGGGTCTGTGGGTCCTCTTCAGTTCTCCTGATTTATTCCTACAGTCGTTCTGGAACAAGAGTTCACGATGAGAGACTCCACATGCTGCTCTCTCTGGCCGAGTGGGAGCTGCAATCTAGTCCTGCCTCCCATCTGTCATGATCCTCCTTCTTCTCTTGAAGTTAATTATTTAAAAAACATTTTTTAGGCATCCAGAAAAGAAAACAATAATAATTTCTGATAAAAGTGAAACACATGCTATTTATAAGACTTTATTCTCCACAAACAAAATTATAGAAAACAACACAGCAACATGTCTTAGGGAAAACATTGTGAGGGTAAAAGTTCGAAGAATTGTGTTCCCAGAGAATTTGACCCTCAGGTATGAAGGAAAGAGAAATTATATTCCTGGGTTTGCAAGAGCTTGGAAAACAAATTAGCCAAGTATGGTTTTGACAATGTTAAAGTTGTACTTCTGTGAACCAAGCGATGAATCCTAATGAAGACTTCAAGCAGAGGAAGTCATCAAAATCAGTAAACAGAAAGGTAAATCTCAATAACTATTGCTAATATGGTTATGAAACAGAAGCGAAACATAGAAAGTAAAAATTAATTCAATGGCAATTATCTGGGTCTAAAATTATAGATTAAGAGAAACAGAGAAGTGAGGAAAGACAAAGCAGAGAAGGAAACAGCTAACTTCCTCATTTTGTCTGAAAAGAGACAAAATCTCTTTTCTTTTATAGTCCCAATCATTAGAAAATAAAAATTAAAGCACAATTTTGAAAAACCCAAAGGTAATCTTTAATACAACTAAAAACCCAATGATTATATTCTAAAATACTAGAAAGTACAAAAGCTTATAAGCCATATGCAATATAACTAAGAAAACATGAGAAAAATCACAAGCTCAGAGAAAAGAAATATGAGTAAATATATTAGTTATAAAAATAATTGTGAATAATTAAAAATACTTCGAATCCAATTTAAAAACATTGAACTACATGATAGTTAAAAAGCCATTCTAAGACAAAAATGATATGCAAAAGTTAAAAATAAAAGAATGGGCAAATATACATCATACATTCACAAAAGAAAATAGGAAATACTAATTTCAGAAAAGACACAAAGGCAAAAAGCTATTAATGGTAACCAAGA
The DNA here is from genome assembly GCF_003255815.1 of Theropithecus gelada. Lineage (NCBI taxonomy): Eukaryota > Metazoa > Chordata > Mammalia > Primates > Cercopithecidae > Theropithecus > Theropithecus gelada. The sequence continues at coordinate 70,427,410 of NC_037671.1, read as the reverse complement.
GGGTCATTACATATTAATACAAATATACTTCACATGGAAAATATAATAGTTATTCAACTTTATAAGCTGATTAGCATAATATCAACATACATAAATCAAGAATGTTAAAAATGTTAGAAATGTGAAAGGAAAGTAACTTCTTATGGGTGACTTTGACACATCTCTCTTAGCTCTGGATAAACAGATATTTGGTTAAAATGTACAGTTTGTAAAGATGAATTTACAGATATACTGATGTCTATTCTAAGAACTAAAAAATACATATATCTTATTTTCAACATGAATATAATAAATTTTTATAAAAATTTAACAAATACTGCCACAAAGAAAATGTTCAAAAGTTTCCAAATCAGAAATTATAGGGAGCTGCATTCTCTGACCATAATGCAATCAAACTATATATTTTTTAAAGTTTAAACAATCAAAAATCCCAACACGTTGGAAGTTACCAAATGCCTTCCTATATAGCTATATGGGAGAGAAAAATCCAAGGTGAATTACAAACTTGTTTTACAGTAATGAAAATAGGACCATTATTTATCAAACTTTATGGAATGTGTTCAAAGGAAAATACTGTTTGTGGCCTAAAATGGTTTTTGTTCTAACTAAAAGAGAATTAAAAAAAAAAAAAATCAATTTAACTGCAATTCAAGAAGTTAAGACAGAACAATGAAAGAATCTAAATGAGAGGAAGAAAATATTAAAAATAAATATATAAATCAATGCATGAGAAAAATAGAAAAATAGTAAAGTTGACGAATAAACTACAGTACTAAATTCCTAAAGAACAAGAACAGGCCAGGTGCTGTGGTTCACACTGTAATCCTGACACTTTGGGAGGCTGAGGTGGGCAGATCACTTGAGGCCGGGAGTTTGAGACCAACATAGTGAAACCTTGTCTCTACTAAAAATACAAAATATTAGCGCTCTAGCCTGGGCGACAGAGTGAGTCTTGTCCCAAAAACAACAGCAACAACAAAAGGACAAGGACAAACTGCAATACAAAAGTCCTAGTAAATTTAATCAAGAGAAAAAAGTAAACAAACAAAATTAGAAATAAAAAGGACTTACAGTCTTAAAAGGATTTAATAACCGATTTAAAGATTATTTTTAAATGTTATTTTAAAAGTATTAGTACAAATTCATCAGTTTAACAAATTTGAAAATCTTAGTAATAAAGATTCAAATATAATGGAGTAGAAAGTTGTCTACCAAACCTAAATAGACAACTATATGCTGCAGAACTGAAACTGAAAAAGTTTTCGATAACTAAATTCAAGACAGCTGCAGAGCAGAGTTTTTTTAAAAATCAATAAGTGCTTTTCAGTTTTCAAGAAACAAATCCATCACTACGAGGTATACTCTTCTTGTACATAGAAAAACAATAGGAAACATTCCAACTCACTTCACAAAGCTAGGATCACCCTCACAGTAAAACCTAAAAATAATTAGTACAGATGTAAAAGTATGAATAAAAGATTTACATATTTATCTCAGGTATATTAAAATAATAATTTAGCCTAAATATTTAAGGATTGCTCTAAAGAATTCATGCATATAAACCCAATGAATATATCGCACCAATACGTCGCAAAGTAAATACATAAACATCTCAATTGATCTGCAAAATAATTTGATAAAATTTAATAAACTCTCTTGGATTTTAAAACTTGCTGAATAAGCTCAGAATAAAATGATATTTCATGTACATTATAAAGAATATTTATTTATCATTAACATACAGCTAACGTCGTATGGTTTAACAATACTACTCTAAAAGCATTATAAACAAGTCAAGAATATCTACTATTACCACCGTCATTTGCATCATTCTAGAAGTGGTAGCCAAAACAAACAAAAAACGGAAATACATGTGTGGTCCAGTATACTTATTGAGGCAATAGGCCTAAGTATAAACCTTTTCCCTTCATAATAACATCTATGGGCCGGGCGCGGTGGCTCACCCCTGTAATCCCAGCACTTTGGGAGGCCGAGGTGGGCGGATCACGAGGTCAGGAGATCGAGACCATCCTGGCTAATACGGTGAAACCCCGTCTCTACTAAAAATACAAAAACTAGCCGGGTGTGGTGGCGGCGCCTGTAGTCCCAGCTACTCGGGAGGCTGAGGCAGGAGAATGGCGGGAACCCGGGAGGCGGAGCTTGCAGTGAGCCGAGATCACGCCACCGCACTCAGCCTGGGCGACAGAGCCAGACTCCGTCTCAAAAAAAAAATAAATAAATAAATAACATCTATGGACAATTCTTAGTAGAATGGAATAGGATTTTCTCAGTCAAATCTCCCTGCTGGACAGGGTCTATAGCTATACTGAGTATCCCTCAAACATGGTAATTGTATAGTAAATAATTTTCTAGTTAAAACAAAAACAAAAACAAAACCTAGGGAAATAGATATGAGGAAATCATTGAAAAAATTTTTGAACTTAATAGCATAGTTCAGTTGAGTGATGCAAGGTGGAAAAAAATACAAAAATCAATCCTATTGCTAATAATAATAGCCGATCAAAATATGATGAAGATATTCCACTCACAACAATAAGCACAATATCATGATACACAATTACAAGAATAATCTTTGAAGGAATTGTATAGGACCAATACAATGAAAACGGTAAGAGCTTGTAAAAGGAATAAAAAGACTTTCACAAAAAGAACATATCTGTGGCTGAATGGGAAGAAAATAAGTTTAATGTAATCCATGAAAATCCCAATATAAATTCTTAGAGTGTGGCTGTGATAGAGAGTATATTTTCAAAGCAATTCTAAAGTTTATCGGAGGAATAAATGAGAGAGAGAGAGAAAAAAAAAAAGACTGAAAGCTAAATAGGGGAAGTTTGTCCCAATGGGTTGTGAAAATAGATACAACAATGGTAGAGAATGGATAGACCACAAGCCAATTCTAGTAGATTAAAAAACAAAACAATGCAGGCAGGGTGGCACACGCCCATAGTCCCAGCTACTCAGAGGGCTGACACAGGAGGATCCCTTGAGCCTGGGGAGGTGGAGCCTGCAGTGAACTGTGATTGCGCTGTTGCACTTCAGCTTGGGTGACAGAGTGAGAACAAGTCACTAAAAAAAGTTTTTTAAAACTTTTTCCTAATTTTTAAAAAAAGAATGACAATAAAAAGGTTCTACATGAGAAAGTTGGTATCACAAATGAGTAAAGCCATAAAAGACAATCATTGATTGTGTGAGATAATTATTTAACAAATTGAAATAAATAATTCCTCCCTTTACGCTATAAAAGCAAAACAAACTGTAGAATGATGAAATGCTTTAATGTTAAAAACTGAGGATAGGTGCGGTGTCTCACGTCTATAATCCCAGCATGTTGAGAGGCCAAGGTGGGAGGATGGCTTGAGCCCGAGTTCCAGACCATCCTGGGTTACATAGTGAGAACCTGTCTCTACAAAAAATACAAAACATTAGCCAGGTTTGGTGGCATGTGCCTGTAGCCCTAGCTACTCCAGAGGCTGAGGTGGGAGGATCAAGGCTGCAGTGAGCCATGATCATGCCACTGCATTCCAGCCTGGGCTGCAGAGTAAGACCATGTATGAAGCAAGCACACACACACACACAAACCCTGAAAGCACACACACACACACACACACACACTCCTGGAAAAAAATGTGGATATTTATCAGGTCTCAGGATGGGAAAGTGCTTTCTAATTATAAAGGCGTTAAAATAAATGTCCCCTGAAATAGTATTCATTTTACTATGGAAAATATAACTTGAATTTTCCCTACAACAAGACAGAGTATGGAAAACTGAAATAAAATTTCTATCGCGAGGAAAAAATAAATATTGTTTTAAAAGCACACCACTGAGGAAAATAATTGACACAGATTTATGACAAAAAGTTTAATATAGCTAATATATAAAGAGCTCATGTAAATCTTAAAACCTAAATAGAAAGGTTAGCAAAGAATATGAATAGATATTTCATAGAAGGAAAAAGAGAGGAAGGGAGGGATGGAGGGAGAGAAGGAGGGAGAAACACAGGAAGGGAGGAAAGAGGGAAAGGTAAGGAAGAAAAGAAAACTAAACATGAGGAGGAAGATTAAATTACTCAATTTCAAACTCTCTTGTTTTAAAGACTGTGTTTTTTACTTAGCAAATTAGCGAAACTTAATTCCAACACCCAGTATTGCTGAATGTGAGATTAGAAATCAGAACAACTTTTCTAGAAAGCAAGTTTAGCAATCTATATCAAGAATTAATGTCCTTCAATACAGTAGCTCCACTTTTAGACAATTAACAGAAAGAAATAATTAGAGAATATTTGGCGGCAGGGACATTTATTGCTGCATGACAACTGCATTTAGTTGAATTTAGTGTTAGTCATCTGAGATGTCACATAATACCAAAGTCAATTGTGAGGTGTGTCACAAGAAATTTGTTACTACTGAGAGTAAAGGTACCAAACTTTGAACATTATTTAATAAATTAGGATAGAGTCAAGGTTATCTCTGTAATGTTACTCTTAAATGCATCATATTATAATGCATTTTGAGCTTATGAAGGAAAGGGACAGAGCAATGGCAAATCCACAAGGAGGAAAATTTGCATAAACCATAGCCTTTATTATCAATGTGTGCATCAGAACTCATTGACTTGTGAACATTATATGTCTCTAGGTGTTATAGAGGAGAGAAAAAAACTTACCGAACTGAGTTTGGTGCAGCCATTTAAAACACATACTGCAGCCATTATTTAAAAAAAAAAAAAAAAAAAATCCGAGCGTGGTGGTGGGCACCTGTAATCTCAGCTACTCAGGAGGCTGAGGCTGAGGCAGGAGAATCGCTTGAACCTGGAAGGTGCAGGTTGCAGTGAGCTGAGATCACATCACTGCAGCCCAGCCTGGGTGACAGAGCAAGACTCCGTCTCAAAAAACAAACAAACAAACAAACAAACAAAAAACAACCTTGATTTGGAAGAAGTTTGATGGAATGTGTAAATGATCAGAATATGGTAGAGCCAGAAGGTAGAATCAAGCATGTAGTGAGCCCTGTTTTATGGAAGGATTAGAAGGAAGTTGACCTGTGTTGTGAGTGGTGGTGTCTGCAGATTTTAAAAAATATTTTCCTGAATTTTCCAAATTTTAAGTAGTGAACAGATATCACTTTTATGACTAGAAGGAGATTATTAACAAAATAACTATGCAAATATAAAGAAGTATAGAACATTTACAAAGTAACCTGTAATCCTCTTTCCCTCCTGATCCCTGTACCAACTAAAACATATAAGTATTTACAGAAGGAGATTTATGCCTTTCTGATTAACCTCATAGAATCAACTCTACCATATACTGCAAAGAAAGCCTCTGACAGCAAAAAATAACTTGGTCCCCAGCATGTCTTCATCTAACCTGCCAAAGACAATTCTGTGGCTCTTTAAGCACGTTTAATTAGAAACTAAAACGAAACAGTCATGTAATGCCTTTTCATCCTTCATGAAAACTTACTCTGTTTTTTAAGGGAAAGAGTAATAAAGGAGTAATATGAGACAAATGGGTGTACATTAGTTAATAGTCTTCATTCTTATTTACAAGCAATCATGTTAATGCCTTTCCTAGGGAAGAAAAAAAAAAGACGCAATGACCTTCATTGAAGTTCATGCACTAACCAACATCAAGCTATTCTAAAATGCCCTGAAAAAATGCTTCAGGGTTATGTGGTTAACACAGTACAAATCGCTGCCCACCTTTCTGTTGTTTTCCTACCCCAGGATCTTCCTAAGAGACCACAAGTTTTACACTGGGATGGTGAGGAGAAGGACATTGCCCTGTGTATTTGCATTATTTTCCAGAACTGCCTTTCTAATAACTCAAGATTCTGAAGGGCACATAAAACATTGTAATAAGTGCATTTTGTGTTTTCATTTATTTCTTGGGAGAATAGCAGTCACTATTAATATATGTTCCTGACAGATCATTGGATTCACATTCCCAACAGTTTCAAATAACTAGCTAAAATATTCTTTCGAGGATTTTTTTCTTAAAAAAAGCCAGTCTTAGCTAACTTGAAGAAGCACATCTATTTTCCAAGTCTCACTGTTCCAATTTTGTTTTCTCAAACACTGTGAACCACTTTTAATTTTTAAATATTATCTTATTTACAAAGCATATACTCAAAATAGTTCTACTTTGAGGAGAGGGAAATAAAATTTCCATTTTCCATTGCTTAAAAGAAAGCATATAAATAAGGGTTCTTTTCTTTTTCTTTCTTTTTTTTTTTTTTTTAAGTTTTGAAGTTGCTGGTACTAAGTCATTTCTCCATAAAAAAATAAGCACCTAAAGCAAGGTTTCTCCACCTGTGTCCTATTGATATTTTAGAGTGGATAATTCTTTGCATTGGAGGTCTGTCCTGCGCATTGTAGGATGTACAGTAGCATCTCTGGCCTCTACCCACCAGATGCCAGTAGCACCCTCTTTCCCTCAGGGGAAGGTCACAACCATAAATGTCCTCCAGACATTACCGAATGTTCCCTGGGGGCAAAATCTTCCTGGTTGAGAACTTTGTTCTAAATTACACCACTCAACAAGTGCCATATGTATATCATTTATCCTCTTTACTTACTCTAAAGTCCTCAAAAGTGAAAATTCGGCCGGATGCAGTGGCTCATGCCTGTAATCTCAGCACTTTGGGAGGCCGAGGTGGGTGGATCACCTGAGGTCAGCAGTTCAAGACCAGCCTGGCCAAGATGGTGAAACCCCATCTCTACGAAAAATACAAAAATTACCTGGGCATGATGGCAGGTGCCTGTAATCCCAGCTACTCGAGAGGCTGAGATGGGAGAATCGCTTGAACCCAGGAGATGGTGGTTGCAGTGAGCCAAGATCACGCCATCGCACTCCAGCCTGGGAGGCTGAGCAAGCCTCCATCTCAAAAAAAAAAAAAAAAAGAAAGAAAAGAAAAACAAAAAGAAAAAAAAGGAAAGTGAAAATTCCTGTCTTTCAAAATTTGGGACTACTTGTTTTTATATTATTTACTAGTCCTTCAATATTTTGCCTAGAATGAGCTAATAACTAGGATTTTATATATCCTTCAAAGAAAAATAAACAGTTGACCAAAAACCTATAATTTAGATGTTAGAGGTGTTACACTAAAATTTCATTTTGTCTCTTTACATTAATTCCTTGTTTCCACTTGGTCATGAAAATGAATTATTTTGTCACAGTGAATATTCAAACTTTTCATTCAAAAGTACAACTAGAGAGATTTTCAATATAAAATAAATAATATAATTAATACAAGCCATTCACTTCTTTTTTTATTTATATACTATATAATAACTAAGGTAGCAATGGAGGAGTGAGGGTTTATTAATTATATACCTTTTAAAGGGCTTTTAAAAGGATTTTAATTATAACAAATTTATTGGAAACACTTAAAAAATACAGAAAAGTGCGTAGGTTAATACTTAGGTCTTGATCTTTCAAGATTTTATTCTACTTATATAAATATATAGGATATATCCTTAACAGATCACAATTTATTACACTGCCCTACATAAATCAAACATAATGTTTGTTGGATGATATATTAAGGGCAAAATTTGCAATGATAGATATACTTAACTTTATTGAACAACTAGCTTTTACAGCAGTAAGTACATGATGTTGGCTTCTTTATACGTCGTTCTACTTTTCAGCAGCAATCTCAACATATTGAAATTTGTCTTTCTGTTTCTCTCACAGGCTTAAATAGATAATTAAGTTTTTTGCTCTTTGTTTTTATTCTGTGCTATATGTCGTCTAGATACAGATCCAAAGACCTGATAATTTTTCTGAGAAGGAGTTTTTTTTTTTTTTTTCTTTTTTCCAGGGGAAGTAAGGGAGGGGCTTACATTTTCATATTCACCTTTTATTTTCATTTACTCTACTTGATTCCATTGAAACAAAACCAAACAGACAAATAACCACCCATACCTGCCCACTACAAAAACCACAGACAAGACCATTTATGTGTTTAGAAGATTTTATTGAAAATTTGCACTTGTGCCTTGGAAATCCTCTATGTCTCTTCTATCCTCACATTCAGGGAATCTTTATGAATTATTTCATTCTTTATAGTTCCCAGCCTCACATCATCTTCTTGGTTCTCTACCTCATCTCTTCTCTCAGGAGCCAGGAAAATTTCTCTCTGTTTTCTAAACAGCACTCTTTAACTGTATCGTTTGGTTATCTTCATCCCCTGGAGGGAAATAGAGACCCCACAGCATGTTGGAAAAGCAAATTCTTGACTATTGTAGGACTTACAGCTGAAATGACCCTGGTAATCAACTAGTCTAACTCTTCATCCAAAAAAGAAATTGAAGAAACCACCAGACAATTCTAATTTTGTATTTACTGATCACACTTTACAGTTTGGATCAAAGTAGTGGAATGAGCATTGGGAGTAATTAGACCTGGGGATCTGGGGCCATGGACTCACCATATCTAACTGGGTTAATTATCTCTTGATCTCTGCATCTCCTTTTCATTATCTATAAAATGGGAATAGAACCCATGCTAATAAGAACATTGGTGACCCACATAAGGGTCTGCAAAGCGTGTTCACACAAATTAGTTGCTTCCATCTCAGAACATGCAACGAGAGATAGAGTCAACACCTATAATTGTTATCATCCTTATTTAAAGGCCCAGGGGAATTAATGGCTTGGTTGAGTCCCACTGAGGGAGCAGAATTCAAATATATCTTTGAACTGAAATACTATACTGAGATGCCTCCTCATCATCTTGAGGAAAAGTTATGAGGATCTAGTGATGTTACATATGTGAAGGTGCTTTCTAAGTGAAAAAACATGAATGAAAAATAAATGTTTATTATTGCTGTATTTATTTTCAGACAACCTTGGAAAGACGCCATCTACATGAGGATGCTTTGGTTTGAGTTCAGGTAGTTTCCACAATATCATCTCCAAATTAGGATTAAGCATTACATTCTGACAGTAGATTTTCAGTTCTATCATGCTTCTTTAATTATTCTAGACTTGCCTTTTAGATTCATTTTGTTTATTATCAACTGTCAGTGATTGAAACATTTATTCAGCCTGGTCTCTTACACACACACACACACACACACACACCCCTTCACACCCACCCTGACACCCACACACCTTTTCTTCCTCCACGGCTTCTGGTAATGATATTTTTCCTTGCCTATGAATTCTCACAATATAGTATGCCAGTCCCGTGGGTTGATTTCCCTCTTATCCAAGATGAAACATTCTAATAGACCCCCGTGGAGCATTTCACAGTGGACTCACTATTCTCTTTCACTTGCACAGAAAATTAACAATGAATTATATCTGAAAATCTGGAGCCCCAAAAGCTCAAAAATGTTCATTCTTCCAAATCGGCTGTGTTCCAGATTTCTAATTACTTTTGTAACTTTTCATGGAATCTTCTCCATAATTTTCATTCATTTCTCAAACGATGAAGCTCACAATTGCACACATTTTCTATTGAGTTTTCCTGTGTGCTGAGTCAAACAGTTTCAAATGATACAATCACTTCATCAAAAAACAAACAGGCATTTAACAAGCACTCTCCCATACCCAATCTGCCCTATAATCTCTGGGATCCAGCGGCGGCACAGTTGTTCTCGAGCACAAAAATAAGATAATCTACTGTATTATGAATTGCTTGTGAAGAGCATAAAATAATTTCACTATATATCCATTGTATTTGCTTTTTGAAAACCATCATATACATTCTTACTTGAGTCCTAAATTCCATTTTATTCTACACTAAATACAACTGTGGTTTCCCTATATATGGATACCCTACATTTATTTTTAAATACATTCCTGCTAAGACATTTTTCTGTAATATTGACAATTTTCACCAAAACCATCTTCACAGTTGGTTAAAAAAAATCAAATAAGACCACAACCCTCCTCACATGTAATTACAACAATCTCTCCTCCAAAGGAAAATCCTTTTAACCATTTCTGCTTTTAGTGTCTGCCTGTAGAAAACTAAACCGTAAACTATTTGCTTGAACAAAACATGAACTTTAAATAATGAAATAACTAGTATATTTCTATATTTGTTATTTATTATTCATTTATCTACCTGACCCTCAGCTATATAAAATGACCTATGTAAAATGAGGTCTTACATTAGTCCTTCTTTCAACACCTCTGCAATCTTGATACTTATATTATCATTTTCAGTTTTGTTGGTTGTAATGTAGAAGTAGCTACTTAAATTTCTGTTTTTTGTCCAATAAATGTTATCTAATAAAGTTGGATAAAACTACGTTTTGTCCAATACAGTTTTTCGGCACCCCTCTATGTGGCATGATGCCCCTACCCAGCTTTCTTCTTTGGCCCCCTTCTTTCCTCTCCCACCTTTGTCAGCTAGCTGTACCTTTACTTTTACTTGATCAAGGTGATATAGTTTTAATTATATGCACTAATATACATTTGCTTTTATATTTAAGTCAAGTTGAGTTTTCTATCCCTTATGACTGAAACCCTCCTAACTCCACTGAGGATCTCCTACATGCTGACCTTCTGGCTTGGAAGAGGGATGTTACCATCTACTTTGTGTAAACCATTCTATTTTAAAGGGATATTTTTAACCTACAACTTCTAGTTAATTCAAATGTATCTTATGAAACAAAAAAATGTTGGATAAGATGAAGTTCTGCAACAGTGCTAAGACAATATGTCACTCAGGAGATGACTTTTTAAAAATAACCTTAACTTTGAAAAGTAAATGTTGGGCCAAGTACGGTGGCCCACACCTGTAGTCCCAGCACGTTGGGAGACCAAGGCGGGAGGATTATTTGAGGCCAGAAGTTCGAGACCAGCCTGGACAACATAGCAAGGCTCCCATCTCTACAAATTAAATTAAAATTAGCAGGACATGGTGGAGTGCATCTGTAGTCCCAGCTACTAGGGAGGTTGAGGCAGGAGAATCGCTTGAGCCCAGGAGTGTGAGGTTGCAGTGAGCTATGATCATGCCACTGCTCTCTAGCCTGGGCAACACAACAAGATCCTGTCTCAAAAAAAAAAAAAAGAAAAAGAAAAAGAAAAAGAAAAAAATAAATAAATGTAATAAAATTTCCCAGTCAAGTACATCTATTTTTCTTCTTGCCTCTCTGGAAAAGGTTTAGAGAGATTATACCTGGTGAATTAGAATCCTATTTCTCTGTGAAGGAAATATCAGCAATATCCTTCATATTGTTCTCACCACACGTTCTGGTTATGTTTAACTCTTCATACTCAAGAGTTTATGTGAGGCTCAGAATACGTTATTCATATATATTTCATCTCATTTCAGAAAGTGTTTTACAGAGCTTAAATAAAATGCATACGTACAAATATATAAGCTAATAAGGTATAGATGAAGAGTAATAAACCATGGCAAGGTAAACGTTGTGTTTATTAAAAAATTAGAGTGGATCTAGTATTTGATAGCACAATAGGGTGACTACAGTTAACAAAAATTTATTGTACATTTTAAAAGAACTTAAAGAGTATAGTTGGATTGTAACACAAAAGGAAGGATAGATGCTTGAGGTGATGGATACTCCATTTACTCTGATGTGATTATTATACATATATGCCTGCATCAAAATATCTCATGTACCTCACAAATACATACACTTACTATGTACTTACAAAAATTTAAAATTTATAAAACGAAAAAAAAATTACAGCGAAGCAGGCCATACCTTGCTAAATTAAGCTGTAAATTTAGTTCCAAGCTTCCTAGTAGTCGAAATAAGAAGGAGAAGCTGCAAAGATCTCATTTCGGAAAAAATAAAATTTTTCCTAACACTTAACTCTGAAAGAAATTTTCCTGAGGGACTGTGACCCAAGACAAAATGAAGAAGGGAGTCTAGTGTGCTCCTCACCAACGTTTTCTGAAATTTTCTCTCTGTTACTCCATATGCACATAAAAGTTTCCTGCCGTAGATACATCACACAATAAGGAAACTACGTGGTTGAGTTCAAGAAATCAACAAAATACAAGTTTTGTAAAAGGAGCATTAAAGGGATCTGATGTGATTCACAAAGGCATTTTTCTCTCATCCATGTAAGAAATAGGAAGAAAAATAGAGCTAATCATTTTTCTATTCTCTCTCTATAGATATTATTTCATTATTCCTAATAAAATCATTTTCAGATTAATGAATTAGACTCGGTTATTTGTTGAGAAGTCATGTGGAACTCTGATTTGTCCAAGACAAGAAATTCAGAAGCATTTCAACTATCAAAATCGAGAAGATATAAATCCAGTTATTTGTTATATTCACTGATGAAGCAATCTTAAGATGATAGCAAATTAAATGCAAAGATACAGAGAAAATAATATTGTGATTAGTCATATTACCACAGATCATGTGAGGCAACTTATAAAAGATGTCTATGTATTTTCTAAAAATTATCTTTACAAATGTCTATGTATTTTTTAAAAACAATCTTTATAAATGCTAAAGCTAACCCCAAAGTCAGTTTCTCTAATAAACATTTTCAAATGTGCTAAAACTGATAGCTCTCTAAAATAGCTTCCGCTCTTGTGTTCCATTTTGGACAACTGATGAGAAAATCGCTGATGAAAAATTGAAAATATCACTTCGTGAATGAAACATCACCACAGTGAAATCACAAATATTACCCAGACAATCACTGAAATATTCATTTCTATGTAATAAATGGGTGTGGACTTGTTGATTATCAGGAAATCACCACTCACTGGTTTTGACTTAAATATACTTAATAAATCATGCATATTGAATTCATATTGATAAATTCTTCCACAATTTTCACTCAGAAAATGAAATATGTACAGTTAATTAACTGAAAATTAACAACTGCTGGTTCAACTAAATTCAGCAAATTTTACATTCTAGTGTTACCACGTGTACATTTGTTGGAGTAATAATTAAACTTCTGTACTAGACTGCATATTTTGGGAAAAAGTAAACAAATTATATTATGACACACAAAATCTAAAAATACACATTTATTTTCCTCTTTGACAATTAAGTACAAAAGTGATAAGTGAATCTTTAATAAATGCCTCCAAAATTTTAAATTCAGTACTTGATTTATGGGTACAACTTTGACCCAGCCATTTACAACTTCCATCTAAGACTGTATTAGCAGACATAGGATATGTTAACTTATTTTAGGCGTATACATTGAAACTTGCTTAAGTTTTTAAACATTATGAACAGAGTATTAAATTGGACATTATGATCCATCTTGTTTTTGAGGAATATACTGAGAGGAATACACTAAGAGTGAATAAAATTTCTCGAACCTTTTCCATCCAGAATTCTTTCCTCAGTATTCTCTTCTAACATCCTCTCCATTAAAAAAGAGAAAGAAAGAAACCCTGAAAGTACTGCTTTGATCTAGAATGAGCAGGCAGGAGTTTCATTCAAATCTGTTTTGAAAGAAAACTGATGGGCTCAAAAATATATTTCAGATTGAAAAAATGTGCAGTCGAGGAAATATTAATGTTCTGATAATAAACAGAGAATAATAACACATTTAAGACAGTTCTGCACTTGGCACAGTATTTTACAAAAAGCAAAGTGCTTGACAAACACTATCTTGGTTGGATCTCACAGCACCCCAAGGAGGCAGGTAGAGCCAGGCATATTGTTCTCTTATAACAGAGTTAGTCATTAAGAGATTGGCTCAAGGTCAATCCAGAACCTGGACCTGTTGATAAAACTTCATTTCAGGGGTCATGTTATCCCCCGAATTTAATGTGGTAAGGTGTGGTGAGTTTCAATCACGAAAGCAAGGAGGTAATATAGCCATATTTTTCTTGTTTCAGATCTCTTCTTTCCATTCATTGTCCAGAACATCCTTTAAAAAATGTATTTTGTCATCAAAATAATTTATAAAGAAGGAGCATGCCACATGTGTACAAAATTTTTTAAATGCACAGTTTATTACCCGAAGAAATAAACTGACATAACTATTTGAAATACAAATAAGTGTAATTTTATTTTGAAATACGCAAATACGTGTTGCCAAATACTGTTTTCGTCATGGTGTAATGCACTTTCAGTAAACAACTCAATGAAGTTTATAAACTTCCTATGAACAATAACAAATGAGTCATCCTATTCAAATCAAATAAACAAACAACTAGTGTGTCTATTATTTGTAAGGTCCTGTGATCAAAAGGTACAGTCGTTTATAGCCAGTGCTTTACTCAAGTCCTTTCTTGATTGATACATGGGTGGCAGATGGATAGAGATATCCCACATATCTGTCATCTGTCTCTACATTGTTCTTTTCCGGTATTTCATCCAACCTCCGCTGAAGATAGCTTGTGTGACTTTATTATAGAAATAAAGTTCACAATAAAGATGATTTACATACAGAACTCTTATATTTTCATTCAAGGAAAAAACAAAAACAAAAAAAACCACAACATGGTAGTGCCAGTGACAGTCTGTGTTTTGGGGCAGGATAGAAACTAACCTGTTTCAGATATCCGACATTCTGGCAAACTTATTAGGAACACAAACGCTCGGGACTCAATGCACCAACCTGAGCCCGGCTGATTAGGCATTGTAAAGCAGTGTTCTAAAAGGAAAGGCCTTCACTTAAACAGTGCTACAAAGTGTTCAGCTTTCTTTCATATACAAACTTTCGCCAGAAAAGGCGTTTTAAGCCGAGGGTAAAGATTTTGTGCGTCCACCGTTCCCATCTTCAACTTTTTAGAATCATAGCCATTTAAGTACCGGACCTGTCTTCAGATTCTCACTTTGCGACACAGCTTTGGCCGGACTTGGCTTGATCTGGGCGCCAGGATCGGTCCCACCAGCGAGCTCGGAGCGGTTTGTCCTAGTGGATCAGGGCGGGTGTGTTGCCGGAGTCGCCTTCTATTGGCTACACTCCCGCGGACTGTCTGGGCTTTCCGACACCTGATTGGATGGAACAGCCCTGTGTACGCCGACATCATTGGAGGACGCTGGAGCCAGGGGGCGGAGCGGATTCCCCAGGATTCTTGACCGGGCGCGCTAGTCCGCGGAGCCCGGCGCGGGGCGCGAGAGCGGAGCTGCGCGGGCGGCTGTGGAGGGAAGGTCTCCTAGGCAATTGGGGTCTTTGAGGCGAATACGAGGCTGGGGCCGGTTACCGACCGGCCGCTTCTTGCCGAGGCAGTCCAGGCTTTACCCCTGGCGGTGGCCGCTGCGAGACACCATCTGTCAACGCTCTTTTCCCCTCCTCCTCCGGCCGGGCCGGGCTCCGCCGGCTGCGGCCGAGAGGACGCGGGACCCGGCGCGGTGAGCCCATCAGCTGTCAGGCGAGCGGCGAAGCGGCCGGAGGGCGGCGAGAGACACACAAAGAACGCGGTGGGCGGCGGCGGCGAAAGGGCGCGGCAAATTCGGGACGGCAACTCCTCCTCGCGCCCGCCGGTGCCACCGCCGCCCGGGCTTGGTCCGAGGCCGCGCAGACAATGCGGCCGGGCCCCAGAGTGCGGGGCGCCTGCGCTCCCCAGACCCCAACTTGACCGTCACCCTGCTCGCCCAGCCCCCTCCCGGGATAGGGGCGCCCCCCTCGTTCCGGCAGCCGGCGAAGGAAGTCTGTCCGCGGCCGCGTAGCCCGGCAACTTGCAAGCCGGGAAAAGTTTGCGGCGCCTCCGCGGGGCGGCGCGACGCGGCCCGCCCCACGCGTCCGCGGTCACCGAGGGTGACTTTCTCCACTCGTCGTCAGCCGGGGCCGCAGCGCGGCCGGCGAGGACTGCGGGGAGGGCCGGAGTCGGTCCGAGGGCTCCCGCACCTGGGGCTGCGGGTGAGTCGGCTTTGGGCGCGGTGGGCTCAAGTGGTTTAGGGCACCTGGGCTTGGGAAGCAGGCGCGGAGAGAGTCTTTAATACTTTCTGGAGCTGGCGGGGAGAACAAATAAAAGTGCGGTAGCTTGAAGGGCACTGACATGCCACTGACTTGGGAACCGTATCCGTGGGAACCCTTCGGGGGCCGGCGCGACCAAGGGCCTGTGCGCGGCTGGGTGGGAGAAGGAAGGGTTAGAAGGTCGCGGACTAGCTCTGCCTGCGACTGGCCCAGCTTGACCTTGGACAAGTGACTTAACCGCTTAGATTTTCTCGTGGGTAATATGTGGGGCTACAGCAACGTGGTCTGTGGTGTCGTCCAGTTTTTAGACTACATCTCCGTTTTGAGATTTTCCTGGGGCCTCAACACGGTGCGCGAGTTATGAAGCGGTAGGCCAGGATATGTTTATATGCGCCTGGATTCACCTTTCAGCCTAGTCAGAAGTAACTTTTAAGTCTGATGTTTTTAAAACACTAATATTTAAAGGCTTTCCTTCACTGAAAAATAAATTACCCATTGCTTATTTTACGAACTTTAGGATTGTCGTATTTTGTTGCACCATTTGGAATTCTAGGGGCCAGGGTGAGGACAGAGAGCCAAGCCTGAGGGTGAAGTGGCAGGTGCCCCTGGCGATCCCTGCCGGATCCAGTTGAGGGGAGAACAAAGCATTTATTATACATAAGAGAGAGTGAACAGGGCAGGTGTTTGTGTTTTTGTTTTCTGTATTCTACTGAAAACTTTTTTTTGGGGGGGGCAGGCAGTGGAGGAGGGGACAAAGAAGAAAAATGTCAAAAAAGAAAAAATGTCATTTATACCCAAAGTAAATCTTAAACTAATGTAAGTCTTCCTTACAGGAACAGCAACACATAATACAAGTACATCTTGATCTAATTTTAATGAAGGATTGAAAATAGCTACTGTGTTCAGTATTACTGACGCCAAGGCAGCTCACTTACATAATCTTCTTTGTTGAGATGTGTTAGTGGCATGTATAATTTTGATAAATAATTAATGTTAAAGGTTTAGTCTGGCAATGGTGTCGAAATACTGTCACAAGTTGTATTGCAAGACAATGGTGTGTGAACTTTTGGTTATCATAATAACCTACAGTTTCTCTCTAAACAGTAAAATCAGACATTTTTCATGACGAAAATTATCTTAAATATTGCATGTGTACTTTGTCAGTAGTGTATACAGGAGAAATTATTTTGTTCTGTAACTGACAAAGTCTTTCAGTTTTCTCACCATTTCATGAGAGTGAATTCCAGATGTCACGTACTTCACTGGGCATTTTCTCTTCATGGAGCTTATAGCAATAAGAGTTCTTTACAAAAGTAAGTGCATAAATACAGATACTCAACAAATACTTGGCTGAATAAAACACTCAGATAAGAATAATTAAAAGTCCATCTTGTCCATCCTTAAAGAGAATGATGATTGTGCTTTAGTGGAGAGAAAGAAGGTGTCAAAGAAAGAACTGGCAGCAAAACAGAGCTTAGTTCCAGTATCTAGCCTAAGCGTTTGTACTTTAAAACAGGTATACGCATTTGAAAAAAGACAAAGACAAGTGATAGGGTTTCTAGGAGAAAGACAGCAGTATTGATTTAATGTAATACATTTTATGGCCTAGTTTTGTTTGAAGAACACGAACCTTTGTAAAGGTGTATTTCTTAAATAATCAGTGGCTGTTTGCATTGTGATTGGATGTCTAATTAAATGGCCTAATCGTAACCATAATATCTCACTTGAATGCTGTCTGATGTTTTTAAATTCATTTTTAAAATAGCTTGAAATAAACCAATTTAGTTACATGAAGGACAGTATACCTTTTGGAATCAACTAAATCCACAGTGAGGAAAATTATCATCAGTGTTTCACCAAATGTAAATTAAGCACTGGAAGTAGCATCTTGCCTAGAAGGTCTTCACTCTAGACCATCACTTTGTGTAGAAGAGGTCTGATGTGGAACGTAGACTGCAGTGAGAGATGCCGTTATTCCTCCGAGGGTCTATTTGGTTATTTGGTGACATGAAAATACTAACACAGCCGCCTCCCGCCCCCTCCTCCGCCACACTTCAACATTTGTAAACCTGGCAACTTCTGGAAAGCCTAGTGGCCTTATTTCAAAGTAACTACTCAACCTAGAACTTAGCACTGATATTTGAACAACCCATATTGTAGAATATGGGTTCTCCTCTGTGCAGATTTGCTGGCTTGGCTATCTTATAAGAGATCACAGCAGTGTATCTCATAGTGTAGTCCTCAGATCACCTGTGTCAGAATCACCCGTAGTCCTTACAAAACTTCACACTCCTCGGCACATCCCACATTTACATAATCAGAATGTCTGTAAACAGAACCTAGAATTTCTTTTCATAAAACCCATTTATGCCTAGCGTTCCATTATTGGAATGCTAAGCTTGTGGGAGTTATTTCTATCCTACTGCTCAAGGTCATTGCCAAGGTCTGATTTTTCACAAAAAAATTTGCAGCCTCTGGCATAAATGGGTTAATGAGCTCCTTCAAAAGTGAGAGTTAATTAGACTAAATTTTAAGAATTAGTGTTAAGAGTTTTCTTGCCACAGTTGTAATGCTCTTGTTGCTTTCTTCTAGGAACATTAAAAAGCTCCCCAGATGCTCCCTGCTCTGATCATTTCCCCTACAGCACGAGACATGTTGGCATCATCTCTTAGTTGGGCCCTGTGACCAGGGAACCTCTCATGAAACCACCTCTGCAGGTAAATCAACATAGAATGTACCACTTACAAGCAGAGTTAAGGCTGCTTTGGGGACACAGGGCTCAAGAGACCACAGTTCACAGACCCCTCCTACTAGTGGGATACTCCTACCATCCTCCCTAACCTGTTGGTGATTTGTAGGAGTGGCAGTCCCAGCCTTCTCTTCAACTAGGGGGATATGGTTTCAAGCAAATGATTGGGAATAGACCCTAAGGGACAGATGACCTGAGAGAGAACAGACAAGAATGCTGAATGGAGGGCTGTCCCTTCAACATCCTTCAAGCCACACATTTCAAAAATTTTAGTCCTAAAGCAGATAATTTGGCAAGCAAGTGTGGCTAAGCCCAGGCACCTCTGTTCTTGGTTGTCAAAACTTTAATCTACAAACTCATATAGTGGCTCTATCTATAAATGCCCAACACATAAATGAGAATTTTCAAGCTTATCAGTTAAAAAAAGGGAGGCAGTGATTGTTTAGAAGAGAGGTTCAAAGCATAGGTTGAGGAGTCAGCCAGTCCTGATTGCAATCCTAGTTTTGCCATTTACTGCTTGGGTGGCTTCAACCTACATCCTTGACTCTCTAAGTTTCAGTTTCCTTACTTGAAAAATGTCTCATAGGAGTCGTTCTGTAAATTATGTAAGACTATAAATTAAAACATCAGCTAATAAATCACACAGTATATATTTAATATATGTAGCTTTTAATTTATTGTAATAACTTTTTCAAATTTCCTTTTTAAGCCTGGAGAGTTGCTGTAGAAGAAGGAAAAAAAGAGGAAGACAACGCAACGCAGGAGGAGATAAGTACCTCTGGACAAAATGGAAGTAGTAGTTGTTGAACAGAGGGAAAAGGGATGGGAGAAGGATGTGGACTGCAATGTTGCAGTGCCAGCTAATAACTTTCATCATGTACCTCCTTGGCTCAGGTACTGTCTCTTCTACTCTTTTCCTTACTTGTACTACCTTATTTAGCCCTTAATTATATACTTTCTTGACTCACTTTCAGAAACACTGATTATGTGGTCTGCCTCAAAGACAGAATCCTAGTTTTGGATTTTAGCCTTACTGATCTGTAGCCTTGCAGGGGCTTACGGATGGCAGCTGTCTCTCCCCCTTGGGATCTAGCTTTTGGAAATATTGAAGGGAAGAGATTTCTATGATCTTATAGGAAAAGATCCACAGTTCATCTCCAAATTTGCTTTTATAGAGAAGTGTGTGTCACCAAAACATGGAGATATGGTCAGAGAGGCCCCTACCCCCAGACTTTTAATATAATTTTGCTTTCTAGGGCATTTGTTCTTGTCAAATACTTTCTCTTCTATCAGCTCACTTGTTCCTCACAAAAGCCCAATAAGGTATTAATAGTATTAAACAGACCCCTGTGAAGCACCTCAAGTCTTTCTCTCTTCCCACTTCCATTCTTGCACACCTTTTGCTAGACTAGTCTCTGCGTTCATCACATCAGGTTTCTAAAATTAAAGTCCCCTAATAACTTTCTG
Source organism: Theropithecus gelada (assembly GCF_003255815.1). NCBI lineage: Eukaryota > Metazoa > Chordata > Mammalia > Primates > Cercopithecidae > Theropithecus > Theropithecus gelada. The sequence goes on along the minus strand of NC_037671.1, from coordinate 70,407,336 downwards.
TTTGTTCCCTCATCAAATTGAACCTTTTATGCCTGGCTTATAAGGTGGTCTTAAAACCCCATTTTCCTCTAAACATTGTCTCTGTAGTTCAGGAACGTGGCAGGCTCAACACGTGTGCATGAGCCATATTGCTTCCCTCATTAGTGATACCTCCTCTCAGACCACCCAGATTCTACTCATTCTTCAATTTCCAGCTTCTCCTTGGAGCCTTCCCAGATCATTAGCTTCTTTAAAATCCCAGCTTTCTCTGAATTCTGACGGTAGCCACAGTTATTTGGGCAATTATGTCCTGGTCTTAAAGTCCTAATGGGAAAAAAAAAAAAGTATATGATGGACTTTATGAAGAGAAGAAAGCACTGGACTGAGTTTTAAGACATCTGCTAAGGAGCCGTGTAAGCCAAACCAGGTTACTTTACCTCTCTGGATCTTTATTTGCTGATCTGTTAAGTGAAGAGGATTGGGTCAGATAATCTTGGTGGTCTATGCTCATTCTGAGGTTCTTGGACAACTTGACCTAGTTCACGTGGGATGGGATTGAAGATCTTACTGAGTTTTTGGATGGAAATGGTCAGTAATGGGCACTCAGTGCCTTCAGGACTTGTTCTGTACTATCCCAGAAATTTCTGATGCTAAACTTGGCAGTTTTTAAATACCATATTCCTTTTTTCCAAACTCTTTAACCACAAGAATTCAGGGAAGGTTAATGGGGGGTGACTTAGGTATCTGGATAATATGTATTGTGGACAATATAGCATTATCCTTGGGAATGATTTCATATTGTTGAATAAATAGCATCAACTTCTTGATAAACCTTAGTCCTGAGCATTTCATCTTCATTGGATGGTACTATATAGTAATATATTTATGTTTTCTTTTAATCATTTCATAACTTAGAAAATACTAACAGAGTCAAAACTCTAGGATAAGTGATATATGAGTTTTCTGTAGTAATCTGGTTGAAGACATGTTGTAATTCTGCATATATATGTACACTTATCCCATGCACGTTATGCTTAAACTAAGAAGGATACCCCTGAATTAAGAGGTGCTGTTATACATTGACCAGACTTAAGAATATCTCTTTAAAGTGTGTTGACATTTAATTGACCTTTGAAAGTTCATTCTGTTAATCATACTCAAAGTGCTAAAGCTATGGTTGACTGCTCTGGTGTTTTTATATTCATTCGTGCTTTAGCATATAAATTCTTCAGCATAATTGCTACTTATTTAGCAAGAGTTTCCTTTCTTTGAAAATGTGAGTTGTGCTTGTATTTTCGTGTCTTTCTTTTTTTTTTTTTTTTTTAACTTTGCTTCAGGCTGGGTAGTGGTAGAGGTTTGAATTAAAATGTTTTCCTGTCAGTAGTTGTATGAGGTGTGGCTTCTTAATCTAGAAGTAATGGAAATTTCTTGCTTAAATGAAGTGCACTTTTCTTCCTGCAGAAGTTAGAACTCAAGTTACAATGCTGAAATTTAGACAAGCTTAACACTTCAAAACTGGATATCTTTAGCAGAAACTTTTGGAAATTTTAAATTCCATTTGTGTAGATTAAAAATATCAGTGCTAATACTTTCTATTAAATAAGGATTTATCTATTTTCATAAAACCTCTAATTATATTCCTTGAATTGCTGTGAGTAGAATTTTGTTGTAAACACAGTATTTTTTAAAATCTCATATATTTTAAAAATCTTAACATTATATTACTATAACTTAGAGAACAGATGTTTACATGTATAAATTTTTCTAGCTCTTAAATTCGTGAAATCAGTCTTTCAGAAGTAATTTTTAATATGGTTAGCTGTCTTACAGGTTTGTAAGTTGGTATTTCAATTTAAAATTTTTTCAATTTATATTTCAATGACCAGGAAAAAATAAACTTGTTGCTAAATTCTAATAGAAAAAAAACACACACACACACATAATTGTTAATATCTGGTAATTTATCTTGAGACTCCAGACATGTTTTTAGAATATTTTTACCTTAAAAGCAATTTTAAAATAGGAAAATAAAAGTTTAAAGCAGAGTTTTTACTTTCATGAGGTAATTTTATACTTCGCAGATAGGTAGGCCCATATTCAAGATCACTCTGATCTCTGTTTATAGTAAGTTTTGATGTCATTATATCATTTACTTATTTACACATTATAAACATAGTAGATAGCCCCATTGTCATGAAGCTGACATTTTCTTATCTCTTTTTCAATATTGTCCCCCCCTTTTTTTTTCTGTTTTCGTCATAGCTGTCCTTTTCATTTTATTGTAGCCCTGACTCAAAATGAAAGTAAGTTTGTTCCTCTTAAACATTTCACTTGAAACTCTTTTTTTAGAATATACAGTGAAATGTCTTGAATAATATTATCTAAATAATACCTAAAGAATGCAAATGACGTGCAATGCTGAATAGTCAGATACAGGATGTTCCATGCTGAGGGTAGACTCATATTTCCACTTTATAAAATGTGGTTTCAGAAAATAAATAGATGTGTTTCTTCCTTAATAATTAGTGTTTCAGGACCAAAATTGACTAAATATGGAAGTTTAAGATAAAGCCTGGTTTCTTAGGAAATCTTTCTCAGTCCTTAGTAACTCTATAGGATTGATGATACAGTGACAACTTCAATACGCTCAGTGTTCTTTTCTGTTTGAAGTCTGTTTTACCATTGTAAAAAACTTATTGTCGTTTGAATTTGGGTATGTGCATTCAGAGATGGTTTCCTTTATTTTTATTTTATTTAAACAAATACTTTCATGTCCCAAACACTTTATAAATACTGGAATATTTAATCCTCTTAACTCTGTAATTGTAATTATCTTCATTTTACAATTGAGAAAACTAAGATACAAAGTTTTATTTAATGGTAAGGCCTTAAGTAAGGGGAGCATGATAAGTGTAAGCAGAGTGGAAAACTTAGTAGTGCTAAGAAGCAACAGAAGTATGTGCAAGAGTTTGGGAAGATGCGTCTACTTGGAAAGGATCAGGGACTCAACTGGGATCAGTCTTAAAGAGCAACACGTCCTCCTTCCTCAATTTTAAGCCTTTGGGCTCTAGAAGTAAAGGGCAAACTTAGAAAGAGGAGGCACTCCTCAGGTTTCAGCTGACTGTTCCAGCCTGGTGAGGTGGCTGTACTGGCTCATGTGATTCTCATAGGGCTACATGAACCTATGTCTTACCTCCTCCTAGCATTTCTTGGCTGACTCCTGCTTTTTTGGAGGGTTTAACTTCTCTCTCAGCTAGAAGGTTAGGCATTGCAAATACCAGTGGGTAATTTTTTTCTTAGCTTTAACCCCAGCCCATTTCATCCCCCTCTTTGCCCTTTGTATATTCTTTTGAAAATATGATCCAGTAGTGTTTATGAATATGTGTTGTATAAAATTTAGAGATTGATGTTAACAGAATTAAACGACAAAGCTGTCTTTTTTGTTGGAATTGGGGATGGAAGAAGATGGGAGAGCAACTAAAAGCAGGAAATATGGAGAAAGGAGAGACGTTGTGGAAAAGAAGAGATATATTGAGGGGAAAAAAAGAGGGTGAAAAAATGAAGAGAGAATTACTGATGTACTTCACACCCACACCTCCTCTCCAACTTCACAGTAACAGAGGCAATGTCACTGTCTTTTACCTGACAAGTGCTTTACCAGGGAGTTGTGCCTGGCATCGTGGGAGTGGAAAATTTCTCCCTTTTGCATTTTGAGACTTGGGTGTGCTGCTTTAAGATGCCACTGGTATCTAAGTAATGTTTGTTTATACTGGATATTTTTCTCTGTAGCCTTTGTGGATTGGACTTGTAATATAAACAATATTGTTAGCAGAACTGCAGGTACTCTATTGCTATGTTTATTTTATTAGTTAAAAAACTACCAGAGCCCTAGGACTTCTGAGCACATTTAGAAAATACCAGAGGCAATTTTATGACTAGCATTAGAAAGAAAGAAAAAAATAAGAATAAAACTAAGACTTGCGTACCTTAGAATCCTAACTGATGTGGTGATTTTTAAAAATTAATGTTTCAGAGACTCTAAATTAGGGTAGTTGGTTTCATCAATTACATTTTTTAAGTTAATATAAAGTACTTTTGTATATAAGTTCTCTTTTCTTAACAGATAATTTAGGTAAAATGGAAGTGTGGCATTTTTTGTTCCATAGAATGTAAAATTAATGTCAGAGTAAGAATTCTTTCGGGAATTTAGGATTTTTTGGGTGCTTCTCAAATCATCTATAATGACTTTTCTATATAGAAAAGGTAGATTATTCATTGGTTTTTATGAAAAACACTAAGTTTAAATAGCTAGGTGTGGTGGCGCGGCTGTAGTCCCGCTACTCGGGAGGCTGAGGCACGAGAATTGCTTGAACCTGGGAGGCAGAGGTTGCAGTGAGCCGAGATCGCGCCGCTGCACTCCACACTGGTCCAGAGTGAGATTCCGTCTCAAACAAAACAAAACAAAAATATTGAGCTAATCTTAATGGTAAAAATCTAGATTTGAAGAAATTTATTTTAAAACAGTTGTTCATTTGTCAAATAGAAAAGTATGATCTTAGCAGGTTTGATTAGATGCTTATCTGAAATAAAGTAAACTAAAGATGTTTTTCTTGATCAATGCTTGGGAATCACCAGTAAATTGGGGGATAGAAAGCAGGAAAAGGAGCTTTTTTTCTTATTTTTTTTCATTTATCAGTTTCTCCCACTTGTCCATCCTTTCCTATAATCATGGAAATTTTTATTTTTTGCACTGTTCTCCCCATTTGTTTATCCTAGATTGCCACCACAGCAAGGTTTTCTAGAGTTAGGCAGAAAGAGAACCTGGACCTAGAAGCTAATGGAAGCTATCCCATGCTTTCTCAGACTCTCTTTCCTCCCTAGAGATAAGAGGAGCAAAACAGGAGTTGATGGCTCATTGCTGTTGCTTCTGTGGCTGCCCTGTTTGGTTGACCTGAGCTTTTTTAAAAAACCTCCACTCTTGATGCTTAACTCTACGAATAAAATTAGGGCCAGTCACACTGTATTTTCATCATCAGTTATCCCTAGTGATTCAAATTTAGCACAAACCTGCTGTGAGTACATATTAATTAGGTGAATACAGTAGAATGCAATCATAACATGAGTCTTTTAATAACTATTCTTTGTTTGATTTTTATTTTAGAAGTTTGCAGTTATTTTGTTGAAAATCTAGAAGATCTTTATGTGAGCACCTGAGGTTTGGGTAGCCCCACAACAGTTTAAATCAAATGTTAACTTGCAGTAAAACTCTACTGAAAGTGTCTTTGATTTCGAGGTGCAGAGAGCTGTTTCAAGTTAAGTTGCTATATTAGTCTGTTCTCATACTGCTAATACAGACATACCTGCAACTGGGCAATTTATTAAAAAAAGAGGTTTAATTGACTCACAATTCCACATGGCTGGGGAGGCCTCACAAAAATGGCGAAAAAGCAAGGGATGTCTTACATGGTGGCAGGCAAGAAGTTTGTGCAGAGGAACTCCTGTTTATAAAACCACCAGCTCTCATGAGACTTACTCACTACCACAAGAGCAGTATGGGGGAAACCACCCCAGTAATTCAATTATCTCCACCAAGTCAAGGTGAGATTTGGGTAGGGACATAGCCAAACCATATCAGCTGCCTATTCTCCTGTGCAGTGACATAAAGATCTGATAACCTGATTTAAAGCTTGGACTCTTAAGATTTTTGTTTTTTTCTTTTTTTGCGCCAGAGTATCTCTGTCGCTCAAGCTGGAGTTCAGTGGCATGAACAGGGCTCATTGCAGCCTCAACCTTCCAGGTTCAAGTGATCCTCCCGCCTCAACCTCCAGAGTATCTGGGGCTACAGGCATGTGCCATCGTGACAGGCTAATATTTTTATTTTATTTTTGTAAAGATGGGTTCTCACTTCTGGGCTCAAGCAATCTTTCTTCAGCCTCCTAAAGTGCTGGGATTATAGGCGTGAGCCACTGTACCCTGCTGTAAAGAATTTCATATCCCTGTTTTCGGTATGCTATGTCACTGTTTGCCATGGGTAAAGGTATATGAATCTCTTTTATTTTGCTGCTTGCAACCCAGTTCCCATGCCAAACCCAATTTGTATCCAAACACACAATATTGAAGACAAGTTCTTCTATAGAAAGCTTCATAAGCCAGTTACTGACTACTGTGTCTGTAAATATACTCAAACTATTTTGTAGTCTTGCTATTTTAAAAAATGTGTGGGTGTGGGAAGTAATGTTGAATGAATTCAGGGTAATTGGTGGTTCTTTGTATTAGGAAAACTCACACTAGTTAAGGGAAGTCTGTTTTCATGATTCATGTATGTTTAACTTAAAAACAAAATTCTGCCATCCTTCCCTCTCTCCAGTTTGCACTCTACCTCATAAATTCAAGCAATGAAGGAATTTAAATAATAGAATTTTGTAACTGAAAGGATTATGGAGAGAATCTATTAACCCTCTTATTACAGTTGAGAAAATAGATGTCCAGTGGGGTCAAATGAGATCACGTAGCTCGTTTAAAAGCCCAAATAACATTTTAGTAGTTTATATCCATTAGTAAACACTGTTCTATTTAATTTGCCCTAACATGTTCATAATCAGAGTCACAATAAGGAAAAATCACTAATATGTGTGTGGTACTTTCTTATCACCTCTTGTGGCACCTTAGTCACTTCTCAAAAGAGGTCTGTAAGGTGTCGGTATCCCGGTTTCCATTCAGGGAGAGAACAGGCTATGAGCCTAAGAGACCTGTCTGTGCCAGTCACTATCAAAACAGTCTAATGCTACGAGTTTTCCCACCTTGGCAAAAGCGTTGGCTGGTCTCTGGACAGTTCTCATAGACCACAGGATTGGGCGGAGGGGGAACCACATCTTCATGTTAGGGCTCTAATCTGTACCAATTATTAACTGTTGTCTCTATTTCATCACTTTTTAAAGGGGAAAAAAAGCAGTTTTTAAAGAGCTGTGAGATTTTAAATTGTTCAAAAGAAGTATGCTGGATAATTATAAGTAAGGTGTGTTTTAAAGATCTTCTTATCAACATCTTAAAATTAGCCAGTATATACTGAACATCCACTGTATAAAAGGCACATTATGGGGTGCTGCAGTAGGTACAGCAGTGATTGAGACAGAATCCTAGCCTTCAGGGAAGAGGTATATGCAGTGTTCTCTCCTTCCAAAGATTACCTAGAGAACTGTTAATAAGAAATATCTTGGTACCGTCTACATTACTCTTGAGATATAAAATATATTACTTCTTATGTCTAAAATGGGTCAGTTGTTTCTAAAACAATTTGTATTGAAGTATTCACATTAAAAATTGGTAAAATACAGAAAAGTAGAGGGGAAAAATCATGAATTTTTAACATGATTATGTCAGTTTCTTTCTTGGAGTTTAACTCGATGGGATAACTGCTAATTTTTTTTGTCATTGCATAGCTTTGTAAACTTGTTCTAATGATTATATAATTTCAGCATGGGTTAGTTTCTAAGTATGTCAGAAATCTAGCTTTTTTGTGGTGATTATTGTTGTTTTACACAAAATGATTAATAAAAGACTCGAAACTAACCTTGGCTTTAGAAATGCTTTTTAAAATTTAAAATAATGAATGAGTAGCAAGATTACTTTCTAGTGTTTCCTTAAGGTCACCAAAATCACTTAAGTTGCTTAAAATATTGATGGAAATATCAACTACGAACAGTTGACCTAAATTAGAAATGAGTGTTTAATAGTGATATTTATAAAATATGTATATTTTAAAATGCAGTTTCTATTATAGAATTATGTTCCTCTATAATAATTTCTCTTTACACTGAATCATGTTCAGTTTTTATTGTGCAGATAATTTAATCTTACAGCTTTGATCTTTTTTAAAAAATAAAACAGCTATTTGGAGTATGAATTCAGCCATGTAGTTATTACAATGAAATTCATCTTAAATCTACCTAACGTCCCTTTAGAAATAAGACCTATTTCAATAGAAGGGCATTTCTTGGTTAGGGTTGCTCTTCCTGAGAGGAGTCTCCTGGAGCAGGAGCCCCTGGGGAGGAGTGAAAGGAGCCAGCAGGTGGTCTAAGGGAGGTGCCAGGGAACTGCTGACAGTGCCTGAAGGAAGGGAGGGAGCAGGATGGGAGTGGGGTGGAAAGTCCCTTATTAGCCTGGGGGCTGGGATACCCTGACTCTCTGGAATCCCCGTCCCTTGCAAGAATGCCAGCCAAAGTAGGAAGGAGGGGCTCCAGCCAGATGGGGGTTCCAGTGCAGGAGGAAGAAAGTAGGGTGACCCCAACTAAGAAAGCTATCTGACAAGCTTTGAGATCTCCTATCTGGGGAACCCCAGCATAGATAGTAAATCAGTATTACCTTAGAGGAGAGTTTGGCAAGTGAATATATATGATGAATGAGTGAGTGACTGAATGAACTGCTTTATCACCAAAGGATCTGGATATTTGTTTCTACTCTCAAACATTTTTTCATTTGTTAACTTTTTATGCCTAATTTTAAAAGAAAATACAATTTTCATTGAACTGTGATTGACTACTTCATATTTATTGAAACCCGCACCTTCCAGTACGCCACACATGATTCAGAAAAGCTTACAATAAAAAAAAATCAAAATAGAAAAGTGAGTAATGGATGTGATTTCAATTCTCCAAGCCTGTTGTCCTTATCTGTGATGGTAATGATTATACATGCCTTATCTTGCTGTGGCAAGAATGAAATGAGATCATGTATAGGCATTATTTATCATACAACAAGTACCTAGTTGAGGTTGTATTAAAATTAAGGCTTTAAACTTGAGTACGTACACTTTTGCTGAATTCTCAATTTATTTTTCATTACCATTTTATCAGAGAATGATATTTAAGCGATATTCATTTCTAGAGTAGAAGAGATTTTATTCCTTATAACTGTAAGCTCTATACTATCCAAGATAATACTATTTTCCTAGAATTTGAATTATTTAATCTTTCACATTTGCACAATCCATGGTAAATCACTCCCAGTAAATTCTTACAGCATTCGTCCACTTTCATGAGGCAAGGAGTAAGTAGGTCTGTATTTGTATTAATTACAAAGAAATTCAAGGGAAGGCTCATCATTATCATCGGTAGCAGGAAATATAATGAATTAGAAGCCCTTGAATTAGACTAAAAGAGTCTGGATTATGTGTGAAAGATTGAATCAGAGAAGGTAAAGATTAATTTTAAAGGGCAGAATTTTGTACATTTAGGTCACTTCAATTTCAGATCAATTCTATGTATGCTTTCTAGAAAAGATATAAAAGACCACCTAGATTTCTTGTCTTTAAGTGTGTTTTTCCAAAGCAACATGACAGAGGATGAATGCCAAAACTATTAATGCAGCTACCCTGGACACTAAGCCCCCAAAGAGATGGAGGATTGGAGGATGTAGAGCCTGGGCACTGGGTCCAGTGCTGAGATGGGACATATTCATTTCACTACAAACACTCCAAGAATAGAGGATGAGAAGGTTATGTGGACAGGAGAAGGGTGGAAGCGGGTTGAATGGTTGAGGGTAGCTAAAAAAAATGTTTACACTTTATCTCAGGCTGCTCCTAAACTCTCCACCAGAAAGAATTAATCCTGCAAGCACTTAAAACTGATGTGAGGAAGATAATAAGCCTGTCCAGGGTGCAGACATCCAGATTTGCAATTTAGGGTGGGAAGACTTTAGAGACCTTGTCTAACAGGGCTAAAGAGTATCCTTATGGTTTTAAAGTAGTTACATTGTTTTTTGTAAGCATTTCTAGCGTTATATAAGACAAATCAGGGTCTGATGTATTGAACACAGTTGGATCTTATTCTGCCATGTTTGTTTTTAATTCACAATTTTTAAATGGATTTACTGGTCATATTTCTCAGGTCATGGCAAGATTATTTAGTCTTAAACTTATTTAGCTCAGTCCTTCTAGATCAATGGTTCTCTGCCCTGGAGGTGTAGCAAAATTGTTTGATAGCTTTTGCAAAATTCACATACCCAGCAGCCTCCCCATCAACTGAATAAGAATTGCAATGTGGATGTGGCAGAGGCAATCCAGGTATGCGGGGTTAGAAGAAGCTGTCCTGGTCATTCTGTTGCCACCCTCTCACTTGGAGAATTGCTGATCCAATGAATTCCTTAACATAACTTTGAAAACACAGTCTTTTGCTCAGAACTTCATGAATAAACATCAAAAGTTCACTAAACGAAGTAAAGACCATAAGATCTTAGTTATAAGAGTTCATAAATAGAAAAGCACTTTATTGCCTGTATGTATGTGGGCTCCTCTTTTAGCAAGATATGAGCTAGGTGAAATCTATGTGAAAGCTAAAGCAGATTTATTCCAATCGGATGTCAGATAATTTTGCCAGTTTAACTGAGACTCAGTGTTACTTAAACTACATGCTTATTTTTTTGGTTACTGAGTAGTATTGGTCCCACTTGGATCAGCAATTCTCCAAGTGAGAGGGTGGCAATAGAATTATTTAAGCAATTATTTGTTATTTGAGGCTGTTTGCTTAGTATTTACTTGTCACTGTTTTACATGTTAATTTACAGTTACTTAAAACCAGTAAGATTCCAAGGCAAGTAGGGGACCTGTCACTTTGAGAAAAATTTATGGTAGTAAAAATATTTTTTTTTTAAAAAGTCACTGATATACAATGTCCCCCCAGGGTATAAGCCTTGGTATTTATCTATTTTAATTAAAGAGTACTCTGCCTGTCTAGTCGTGGCTAACTTAAAAGAAGTGGGTATCTTGGTGAGAAGTTCACAAGGTTGGTAGCCATAGCTGAGTTTGGTGGATTGACCCAAGCTCTAGTCAGCAGTGGTATATGAATGCCAAGTACTAAGAATTTCTGGAATGTAGAATTGCACAGCACTGATAAAGTTTGCTTTGTTCCCCTATGTGACTTGACCCATTGAGAAAACGGGTTCCCTAGGAAGTTTTAATAGTTCAAAGTCCTTAGTTAATAAAGAAAAAGGCCACAACATAATTCAGCTTGTTTTCACCTGCTGACTCAAAGATTAACTTTTTTAACCTTAATGGGATAGAGTTACCCTTTGCTTTGAAAAAGTAATTTATGGAGTTCTTCATATTTGTTAGTTTCAGTAACCATGATGCTTTTTGTGTGGATTTTATTTTTGTTTCCGGTTTGGTATCACAAACTAGTAAGACTTAATGCAATTTAAGAATCTTACGGTAACTTCATCTAAAAACAAATCTCAGGGAAAGGCACACCCACTTTTCTGTATCAACTTAATCTTTCGCTAGACTCAGAATGGTTTTGAATTACTTTAGGAAAGTAGTGACTGATAGAGCTTAACCTTCAGTTTTCCTCATTTATTTTCATAAGAGAATGGGAGTGGAATTCAAAACATTCAAATTTGGAGTTAACGTGCGTCACTGTTGTTGAGTGATAGGTTCTGTGTTTTTCCAGTGGGAAACTTTGATCCACATACTGATATATGCCTGTGTTATACCTCGTTATTCTTTTCTGTTTTTCTCCTGATTGTTGCTTACTCTTTCAAAAATCAGCTGACTGTACAAGTTCTCTCTGGGAGCAGACTTTAGAGCAAAAGCGATCCATAAAAGCAGCACGTAAGTCTTTCTTTTTTTTGTCAGAGTTTATAACTTTTAAAGTAGACCTTTTATATTTTCACTGGTAGTCTAAGCTCACTTAACTGCAGTATTTAATGTTAAATGTATGCTTTATGCTGTTAAGATAATTTAGTTTCTGTGTTTGGTCACTTTTGCTTAAAGGATTTTAATTACATAATGCATGTTGAAGTCATGTTAAGTAACCTGGCCACTTGCCTATTTACTTCTTGTGGCTAACAATAATGAATGAAACCGTTTACATATGTTGTCTTAGTATATCACAAAATTTTATAGAAACTAGAAACTCGGTGATGAGTAATAGACATCCATGAGCCTTCTTGTTTGTTTTGAATTTGAGACATTTTCTAGAATATTGCTGTTTGAATGAGGCTTCAGTAATTTACAGAATCGTTGCCTGCACATCTTAGAAACACTTGCTGGGATTACTTCTTCAGGTTAACCGAACAGAAAGCTAAAGAAGGTATATGGCTGTTGACAGTGAGCGACTGTAAACATCCTCGACTGGAAGCTGTGAAGCCATAGATGGGCTTTCAGTCGGATGTTTGCAGCTGCCTACTGCCTCGGACTTCAAGGGGCTACTTTAGGAGCAATTATCTTGTTTACTAAAACTGAATACCTTGCTATCTCTTTGATACATTTTTACAAAGCTTGAATTAAAATGGTATAAATTAAATCACTTAAAAACCGTCTCTGTACATTTTTAGAGGGCTTCAGCAGGGCATTGAAGAGGTGCTCTGTGTATGCATAGAATTTGCAATGTCAAAAAGAAAGTATTTGTGAGAGAAGTAAGGAAATGTGTTATAGTATTTTTATTATTTTTAAAAGTATAGTAGGGCAATATTTCACAAGCAAATCTATGAAGTGATTTGTCCTGCCCTTTCTGCAGTTTCAAAATAGGTGTTTTTTAGACCCATTCACAAAAAGAATCCATTAATGAAACCAAAATTATTTGGGGGAAAAAAGTAAGGTGAAGGGTTAGTTACTTTCACATTACTTGGATTAAACCCCTTTTATTTCCTTATAGGCTTAGTCTTTAAGTAATAAAGTAGCAGCTCTCAGCTTAATAAAGTGTCTATAAAATAAACAAATGCTGATTCAACTAACTCTGTTATTTGAAAAACCTATTCTTGTTTTAGATGGTTAGAATAGTATTTTAGGAATTTATGGATACTGTTTCCATTTGGTTGAACTTTTAACTTAGTTTTATGCAATAACTCATATCTCTTAAAAATAATAAATGCGTCAAATTCTGTCCTAAATATATGAAGACAATTTTAAGATTCAGAATCCTGTGGAAGATTTCTGTGATGGACATAATTTCTAATTTGCCTTTTTTGTAAACACATATTTTTCTTATGATGGATTTGTTTAATATTAAGTATACACTTAAGTATAGAAATATTAAGTATACACTTAAATAGAAACTAGACACTTTAAAAAAATATGAAGGTGATATCTTTTGTCCTCTAAAACACAGTATTTTATAAATGTATAGTGTTTCCATTAATGTAAAAGAGTTTCTTTTCCCTGTTTAGTACCCATTGGTGATGATGATAAAGAAGTGATACTAAAACAGTATGATCATACCACTATTTAAAATAGTAGGCATTTATACTAATACCTGGGATGGAGAGAAGTATGTGTTAGAAATGTCTTTAAGTTTCCCTCATACATAAAGCTATCAAGTGAAAAAACTCAATTAGTCATGCTGGGCCATGAGAGGTTCATCAACTGCCACTGAAATGCAAGGGGCTTGGGGAGGCCTCTGCCAGGCCCTGGGTCTGGAACTGAGGGTAAACTGGAAACACCTAGAGCAAATAACTCGGCTGTTTTTCTGGGGGCACCCAGCCATATTTCCTAGGTAAATGACTATAGGTTTGAAGAAACAGTTAAACTTTTCCTAAATCTTTGACCTTCACTTTCTTTAGGTTCTCTTCCTGTGTTATTTTATATCCTCTTCCTTACCTTACTGCCCTCTAAATTTTCCGTTTTTTCACTCTTATCTGGTCATTTTGTTCATGTAAATAATTAGTTATGGGAACTTTTTAATTTGTAAAAATTACAACACTTTTAAATATTTTAAAATCAACAAATACAAACCTCCATAAGCCATTCTGGGTAGTTTTGAACTTAATACCTAGTATTTCTTATGTCTTGTGCCCCACATTTCCACAGTAATAATGTGAAATACTATTTTAAAATAACGTCAATAGTCCAGGCATGGTGGCTCATGCCTGTAATCCCAGCAGTTTGGGAGGCTGAGACGGGTGGATCACTTGAGGTCAGGAGTTTGAAACCAACCTGGACAACATGGTGAAACCCTGTCTCCACTAAAAATACAAAAATTAGCTGGGTGTGGTGGCGCGCACCTGTAATCCCAGCTACTCGGGTGACTGAGAATCACTTGAATCTGGGAGTCAGAGGTTGCAGTGAGCCAAGATGGTGCCACTGAACTCCAGCATGGGCGACAGAGTGAGACTACCATCTCGCTCTCTCTCTATATATATGTATGCATGCACACATATATATACACACACATATGTATATAAAATAACCTTACTGCCCTCTACATTTTCCACTTTTCAATTTTCTACAGTGTGTTATTTATAATTGAAATAAGATCTGGATGCAATGTTTTATTTTACAAAAAAACATAACTTCTAAAGTTTTCAATATTATGTTTCTACCACTACGTGGACAAAGTTACCATGCATGCACTTAGATAAGATAAACTAATATTTAACATAAATTAGAAACCCTTACTAATTGCTTTCATGTTTTTTTCTTATAATTTTTAAAATTTCACATATCAGCATAATAAAATATCTATAAACTAAAACATAAAATTCTTAAAATGGACTGTAGGAGGTCAGTTACTGAAAATAAAACGCTGTCAAAATGTGTTAGTTAATTGTTATGTGAGTGTTGCTATAAAGTTAGTAATGTTTAAAAAATAGCACCACACTGAGTAATCATCAAAAGTATTATACATTTAGTTTTTATTCATGATTTGCCAAAATAAAAATTGGCACATGCTTGAAAGGGAGATTTCTAAAGGAAGTTAAGAGCTTCTAAAAGTGTCAGTGGTGATTCATTTAAATGATACTTATTTTTCCTGACCTTAAAACTCTGATTTGAACTTGCACTCCATTTTACAATGATGCTGTCTATAAATATTACACATGTATGAAGCCTTTCCTCTACTACAAAATAACTAAAACCAGACGGGAGGACTGTGGAGACAAGGGAAATGCATTTGAAGGCCGTCCTGCATGGGAATTAGTTACCTAGACCTGAGAAACCCCTTTCTATTCAGATTTCTGTCAGAATTGCTCTGTTTTCTTTTACTAACATTTTAGCTAAATATTACCATTCAAGGGGAAAACAATCTTTCCTGACCGGTATCGATTTTTGGTAGCTTAATAACACTAATTCAAAGTTGCTAGTTTTTTTTCTGTATCAGAAGAGTAACAGAAAGTTAATTGTTTATCTTAATTTTGGAAGCACCTTACTGAAATTTTAAAGGTGGTGCTAAGTGTACTATGTTAACAATCTCACTAAAATAATAGAAAAGACTTTCTTCATGTGGTTCTGTATCATAAAAAGTATTCTGTAGATATGGAAGATAAATTTGCTAGTGTGTGCTGTAGTTGTTTTTGTGCACTGCCAAATACAGAACGAAGCTGATAAATCATTTGAGATTGAGGGTTTTTATGATTATTATTTTTCCTCCTCATTTTTACACCTCCTAATGGCAAAAAGCCAGTAAATAAAACGCAAAAAAGTAACCTCTGAATGTGTTTATTATTAGAAATAATAGTCAATGAATTAAATATTATTTAATAGACTTCTATTGTAATGCACGGAGAAGTGTCTCACTAATGTACACTTCTAAAATCTCAATATGAATGTGATGGGCAAGTTAATGTTGCCAAGCAAGTGATGCTAAATCTGCCTTTCCTAATTTGTATACCTCATTATTATATAACCTTAATAATGCAGTACTTTCAGGGTAGAGGCTTTTTGATGCAAATTAAAACAAAGTAGGTTGGGGATTCATTTAGCACAAACACTAAATGTGAACTTACTGTCCCTACAGACTTCAGTGCCCTGAATGGTTAGAGAAATTAATGAAGGAGCTCCATCGAGTGCCTTTACAACTCTTAGTAATATTAGAATCTTTCCACAGCTCTTATTTCAAAAATGATAACATATTTCAGGATGTGAAATAACATATTAGCAAGTGTGTTGGAAAATATAAAATGTTCTACAGTATGATAACATATCATCAGCTTGTTATTCTTCGTGTGTTTCCTTGTAGGGCCGGACTACCATTTCTGAATTTTGGAATTTGGTATTTTTTAGTAAACATTTGAAAAGATGAAATGCTTATACCAATAGTCTTTCAGTGAAGGAAAAGTTATGTAAACGCTGAAGAAATGCATGCAGTTAAATATACAAATAAATATCTTAATGCCATAAAACAGTAGCATTTGTAGTCATAATTCCCACAGTCAGTAAAAATATATTTATTTTCAGGATGTGTGATGTTAATGCAATAAAAACATTGTTGGCCTATTTGAATGAAGATTTATTTGCACTGAGTGTAACCCTGCAGAAATGAGTCAGAGAATTGGTAAAAGTTGCAAATCCAAACATTCAACTTTGAGTGTTCATGTTTTGTGCATAATAGATCTTTCTAAGTGCATATCAAAGAAGTGATTTTGCCAAATTTATTACTCTTTAATCATATTAGATTAAAATTATCTTTAGAATACAAATCTTTAAACGATGGAATGCCCATCTAGAAAATTTAATTTTCAAACATTTGTTCTTTTTGATGTGCTTTCAGTGGCTTTCTTGGCCATATCAGGTATATAGTTGTCTTTCTGCAATTCTCATTCTACTCTTATACCCCAGTGAATCTATGTTTGGCTTAAAATAAATTGAGATGGTCAGATACTGAGTAAGAAATTAGGAAATCCGCATACTGTTAATTCATAAAAACAATAATGTTCATTGAAATAATTAACTTCTCTGCACTTTAACTTCAGTTTCTGGTTTGATTTTATTGATTTCTTATAATTTGACCTAAAATCTCTGTGTAATAAAAAATAAATCATCATGAGTTATTGGAAATTCTAAAATTTTAAGACTACTTAAAAGGTAAAATTCAATTTATGAAAATGCAATTTACTGAAAGGTAATTTCTCTGTTCTTTTTGTATAGAATAGAATCTATTTAGGTTGTTGGTACACATGTAATTGTTATTGAATATGTGTGATATGCTAATAGTGAATTAAAACTACTTTCATTCAGTTTACCACCTGAGACAACAGTAAGACTAGTGCTGGAGAAGTTAAGGTTAAGTTTAGAGTTAGAAAACAAGCTCTCAAGGAATTGTAAGAGCAGTCCCATCCCCTGAATCTCAGGATATGGTAGCTCACTTTGGCTGAAGGAAATTTTAAAGTCCTAGGGTGACTAACGCTTTTCTAGCACTGTTGATTTTCTAGATTAGAAAAGAATAAGAGAATACCAATGAAGGCAGGACTATTTTTTTTTCTGTATTTTATTTTATTTATTTATTTTGAGACAAAGTCTCACTCTGTTGCCTAGGCTGGAGTGCAGTGGTGCGATCTCGGCTCACTGCAAGCTCTGCCTCCCGGGTTTAAGCAATTCTCCTGCCTCAGCCTCCTGTGTAGCTGGGAGTACAGGTGCGTGCCACCATACCTGGGTAATTTTTGTATTTTTAGTAGAGATGAGGTTTCACTATGTTGGCCAGACTGGTCTCGAACTCCTGACCTCGTGATCCGCCCACCTTGGCCTCCCAAAGTGCTGGGATTACAGGTGTGAGCCACTGCGCCTGGCTGAGTTTTCTTTTTTTCTTTTGAAGAATGATTAATCTGTATCATAGTTTAAGATATTACTTTAGGGCTAATGTGTGTAAGTACTATATTGCCCCTCTTGTGGAGCTTACTCTAAAGAGGTCTTTGTGATCTGATGTATGCCCTACCTACTGCTGTCCCCCTACACTGACCACTGACTTTCAGTTGTTCAGACAACCTTGTTCTATTCCTTCATGTCTCAAAATCTTTGCCTCATCTTTTCCCTCTGCATAGATTGAATGCTCTTATTTTATTCACTTCTACCTCCAAACACATATACCCATGCATACACATAAACGCACATGCATATTAATACTTTAGGTCTCAATCCAATTGTCATTTCCTCAGGGGAACAGTTCCTTCATTCCCTTGTCTTCATGCTATGGTCTCCTTCCTTGTCCTGAGACAGAAGTCATCAGGAGGAGCCAACCATGTGCAATTTGGGGGAAAAAACATTCCAGGGAGGGAACAGCAGGTGCAAATGACCAGAGGTATCAGATCAAGTAAAAATTACGAAGTATTCTGGTACAAAATCAGCAAAACAGAGTCAGAGGTAAGAAAAGGCCAGGAATTGTAAAGCCTTGTAGGTCATAATGACAAGTTTGAAATTTACTAGTAGGCATTAGACTAGTATTTGTTATTATGAAATGGTCTTTAAATGTTGAATTTAGTTTAGTTAAATAATAGGACTGCTATCATTGTGACTGACCCTACCAGAATGTTAGTAATATTTAAAAAATAAAAAGGTCTCCAGCCTGGACAACAGAGTGAGACCCTTTCTCAAAATAAATAAATAAATAAATAAATAAAAATAAAAAGGTGAACAACCGCTTACTTAATAAATGTTGAATACCTGTTTGTATAACGAATGGTGTTAGGTGCTGAAAGGTGCAACGTTGAAGAAACCTTGATCCCTATGGTTACACATAAGAGTGCAAATATGATGGTATGTGGACCAAAGCCCCAACATTACCTGAAATCAGCTTCCCCTCTCTGAAAAAGTTCCACAGGAAATAGATGCTAAGGAGAGGAAAAGAAAACAGAATAACATCTCATTACTAAGTAGGACATCTGCTTCAACCCCACTGTGGAATGCTGATGAGCTACACTGGAATTATTCATTTCACACTCCCGTAACCTAGAGCCCTATGTTGGGCAGTTCTTTATATGACATATGTTGAAGAAGAAAGATTATCTGAGAAGATGGAAGAGAAGCAAAAGTTGGGACCTTTCCAGAACACACCTTCCTGCTTGCTTTTGGGAGGAAGAATGTCCCCATGGAAGTCTGCAAATGGCGTAACGACCACGTCTGTGTGTCCTTGAACCTTTAACTCACCCACTGGCCAAGAAAATGTCTGTAAACCTGACCCATCATAGCAGTACTCCTTAGTGTGTGTGTTTGGGATGCGGGTGCAGAGTGGAGAAGGAGTAGGAAGAGGGAGGAGGGCGAGGAAGGGTACTAATGTGCACCTTACTCCCTCTGGATGCCAATACTTGCCTTCAGGCAATTTTTCTTGAGGTGGAGTAGAAGATGTATGTGTGAAATCAGTAGTAATGGCGTATGACGTCCTAAGTAGTGCTAATAATAATGAAACTCTGAATGGCATTTTTTGAGTGTATGCTATGTGCCAGGAACTGTTCTAGGTGCTTTACTTGTGTTAGTCATAATTTAATCCTGACAATAGCTCTGTGAGGTAGGTGTCTTCGTAACTTTACATGTGAGGAAACTGAGGCATAGAAAAACCAAATTATTTGCTCAAGATTACTCAGTAAGTGGCAGAGAATCTAAAGTAAAGAATAAGGTGCTGAAGATCACAAAAGAAAGAACACTAAGCTGGAAAAGTTGTGGAAGGCATTTGAGCTCTACTTTCCTCAGGTTGAAAACATGAAGATGGACAAAGTATGTTTGGAGAGAAACGTTTGAGTGCAGGGAGGGTATGTGCCATAGAGATTTCCTGGGCTGGCTAGATTGCTGCCTGATTGGCCCCACAGCAGGTAACAGCAAGCCTGGAAGCAATACAGTCAGGAACTGCTGAGAGATTGTGGAGGTTTTGAAAACGTTGTATAAAAATATCTCTGTAAGCTTATTGCAAGCTACACTTTTAAATAGCGTTGAATTATAGGTTAAAGTTATTATGCAGACATGTTCTGCTTCCCTTGAAAGCTGGAAAGCAAGGGACAGCTCTCACTGCATCTGTAAATAGGCTGCTGTCTGTTTTTCTTTCTTTTTGTGGTTGTAAAGAATCATTCATGCCAGCGTAATGAGCTTCAGCAGCTGTTAAATGAAATTATATATTCTGTTCAACTAGGGCCTTCTAATGCTGCCATTGTCTCCTGGCCATCCTGGTGTCTTCTCTAGTACTGAGATACTTCAGAATCACAATGGTCTGAGTTGTTCTTAGTCCAGGAGATTCTGAGGTTTGGGTCAGACTGGGCCTGCAGAGTGAGAAGCTATTTTGGCAAAGGTAGCCATAAAGGGATGTTATTTTTCTATATCACAGCTGCCCTCTTCAGCAAGGACTATGAGGAATGCTAGAGGGAAACTATTCACAATTTTCTAAAAAGGTTTTTTAAAAACGAAATTATTATTTATCAAGTTATATACAGCATGACTTTTTGTCTTCCAAGTAGAGAACTTAACCAAATTCATAGACAGTTGAGGCTGAGGGTGTTAAATGAGACTTGGCACTTCTTTTCCTTTGTGATGTTTCTTCATTCCACACCTGTCATTCTTGGAGCTTCCTGGTCAGCTCTTGTAGTATAAGTTTGAAGATTTTTAAATCTCAATCTATTACTGCTCTAAATTCAGACTTGAACATTGAGTCTTTTAAAACTATTTCTCTGAGTTAATTGTTTTCCTCTAGTGCATTCTAAAAAATGTCAGCTCCCCATGCACCACCAAGAAATCACTCTTCATTCTGGTACCACCAGGCCCCACTCTGGGTCTCTGATGTGCAGGAGGCTCACCTCTCCTGGACTATGCTGTGTGGGTTCTGTCCCTTTCACTGGTGGTGGGTGGGGTTATATCAAGGCACTTTTTGATGGAAAGGAAGTAATCCTGTTTGGGACTAACTGCACAAGTCTCATTGCCTTGGAGTTATGAAACTCTGTGCTTTTTTATGCACAGAATTTCCCTCTCTCCAAACACCTAATTCTCTCTCCTCCTCCATTGAAAAGAGGTTTATATTTTTCCACAAACATTTCTGCTGTATATTTATGAAAGGAAACAAAATATTTGCTAGGCATTATTTGAATATGTACCAGTTAAAAAAGGTCTGTGGCTTATGGGTTACCATACATAACTACTAAAAGGCAAATCCTGGTGAAGTGTTAATTTAACCAATTAAATTATATTTAAGAATCTAAATATAAGGGAACCAGAGACTTAAGCACAGGAAACATATTTGTATGAGGAGATGTGTACAGATATAAATTCAGTTTTATATATTTTCTATTTCTTTACATCCCTGATTTCTATAGGAACCTTCCATAGATGGCTAGTTTGTTATTTATAAATTTGAGCTGTTTGCACAGTAGATGTTACTTTAATTATGTTATTCTAATTATTCATTACATCTGTCTGTTTTTAAAACTATAGCAATATATACCTGCTCTTATAATCTCTTCACTTTTATATCTGACTTTTGAAAAGGAAGTTAATTTCAATGAACAGTGATGAGGAAAATCTCCTTGAAGACTAAAACACTGCAATAAAAAGAGAAAACCATGAGAGATTTCCATGTCTTGGTCTCTGTTTATATTACTAAGGAGATGTTAAAAATATCGTTTGGAGACTATCTTATATTCTATAACTAGAGCATAACTATCTGCTGACACATAGGCCACTTCTGAAATATTGCTTAATAACACATTTTCAAATACCCTGGTGCCATCTCAGGCAAATTAATCTCTGAACTAACAAGAGTCTTTTCTGTGCTGCACAGATCTTCTCAGAGATATGTAATAAATGGTATGTATTCAAGGACTGCTGCAGTAATAGTATTTATGTAGCTTGGCTAGAAACATTTGCTCTCTTAACAGTGGGCATTTAAGATGAAGACTGTCCCTGGCATTGTGTAGCACAGTAGGAACATTGGCCTGCTGACTAAACAAATATGATTGCCAAAGTGAATTATTAAATTCCAACTGGCCTCACTTGCTAGAGAATTTCACTCCTTTTTCTCCCACACAGCTTCCTACTTTTTATTAAAGGAACAGTTTTCAACTCTTGCAAATAATTGCAGTATTTTGCTAGTCATTACTACAGCAGTTTCCCACTGTTTATATTTTAAAACTAGCACTTGGATTAGTCCCGTTGAAGCAGAACAAATAACTGTGTGTGCATCTGTGTAAATATTTATCAAAAATTGCTTTATTAAAAGTCCCAGTGAACTTTTGTTCTAACTGCTATACCTTGTGTCACTTCTGAGACAATCACATCATCAAGCTACTGTTACTTTACAAAACATGGGTGACTTCATTTCAGTATTTCCTTCAGAGGACTTATTTGGGAGACTCCCTTCCAATAGAGGAAGTGGGTTGATGAGTGCTGGTGTTCTCATTCCAGATCCTTCACATGTCTGAAAAGCTGCATCCTTTGTAGAAAATAGATCTCTGTGTGTGCCAAAGTATAACCCTGATGTTCATCAGGGCAGTGGGAGGAGGTCATATATTCCTTGTCTGTTTGAGCAGTAATCCTCCCATTTGGCAGGAATTTGAGAGGAAGTATTTAACAATGGGATTTTATAAAATTTAATGTAGCAAAGACTTTTTATATTTGAATGGGTCTAAGGAAGTTTTCTTTTTCTCCCTCCGATAAGTGGAGGGTGTTTAAGGGTAATGGTGTCTATGAATTTGTTGGGAAGATTTGGCTGTTTTATTGGACCTTGTGGAATAATTTGCTTTCATTTTATCATTTCCATGAAAGGTAGTCCTCAGAAGAAAAAAATGTGGTCTCTTAACTTCATACCAATGTTAAATGTTTTGCTTAAGGGGAATTAGTGAGGAAATAACAGTCTCAGGAAGTTTGAAAACTGTGATTTTACTCAACAACCATTGCTCTTTTAATGTCTCCAGCCATGCCAGAAACTATGAAGTTATTTTCTTTCACACATGCACTGTAAGACCTGGTATTTTAGAAAGCTTTAAATATAAGTAGCTTTATCTTGAAAATAAAAATTGTACGTAGTAGGGGAAAAGATGTTCTTATCATCATCCCTTGCTTCCAGTCACATGATGTCTCCAGTGGAGTTGCTGACGACACAAATTTCCCTAAGTCTAGCACACCCAGATAGTGTCAAATAGTTGGTTAGCAGTTACTGCAGAAAGTTAGAGGACATCTGAGAAACAAAGGTAAATCCCTTTCTCCAAGAACTACTAGGTTTATAGGTCTAGAATAAAAGAAAGGTTTAGGTCTTCATTAGCCAGTGACCCAGGCCATCATAACACAGAGCAAAAGTTACCTCTCTGTGTTTGAAGTGTTTGAGTGTCTGCTGGGAAACATAAGAAGGAAAAAATAATACCACCAATGTACTTTTATTATATACTTTATTTAGACTTTATTAATTTCTAGTCTTTAAAACAGTAACTTTAAGGAGATTTACTTGGTATAGGATCATCATAACATCATAAATTCTTTCCCTTGGTAGGAGCATTAAATTACTTGGTCCACATCCTTATCAAATGGTAGCCCCACCAATTGGTCATGCAGACGATGTTTGGATATCTTCTGAGTCATATCATTACTGACAACATATTTTATGTATATAAAATTCATTCATTCACTTGATATTTTTTGAGCCCTTACCCACATAAATATATGGCAAATAGCAATGCAGTCTCTTATTTCAAGGAGTTGACAAGTTACAAGAAGACAAAAATGGAGGCAGTGATTGCATGAGAGAACCTGTGGTAGAGGTGCTGTTGAGAGTTTTAGAAGGGGTGGACGGAGAAGGTCTTTTGAGCTTAGTGTGAAAATCAGTTCAAAAAGAAAGGTTTGAACATACTGAAACACAGCAGATCCTGGGCCAATGTATCAATGGAGCAGACAACCCAGAAAGCCAAAGAGCATGTGCAGAGGATGGAAGTGTGGAGAGCGGAGCCCTCAGGAAGAGCTGGTGGAACATGCTGCCCAAGTCAGTGCGAGAAGACGACCGCGGAAAGAACCTGCGAACGTGGGGGAATGGGACATCTAAAGGTGGGCAGAGGAAGATGCTGCAAAGAGGCATCAAGGAGGGTGGCTGAAAGGAGCCTCTAGAGGAGGAGGAAGAGGAAAATGAGGCTGGAAATGTGAAGGGAGAAAGACCACAGTATCAACAGCTGTGAAGACCAAGGAATTAGCCTAGAACAGAAGGAGAGGTGTCTTTCCTGTGAAGAAGAAAGGATGAGTGGACGTTAGAATAGATTTCCTCTGGGAAGCAGTAATGTAGAGGACAGAATGTACTTCATGAAGTAGGAAGTGAGGTAGGTCACATCTGAAGGGGATGAAAATAGGGAAGAGATGGAGGTTTGGAAAGGCTGCTGCAAGCGTTTAACAAAAACAAAAACATGCTGGCTGTGGAAGAGACTCTGTGCTTCACTGAAGGCCAATTGAGATTAAAGGCCACAAATTTGGGGTGGCATGCATCCCCTTGGTGGCATGATTTTTTTTTCTAGTGTTAAAAGTTCAAACATAGGTGCAAACAGGAAATATATCGTGCACTGGAGACCCCACCTGAAAAGGAAATGTGCCATCGTTGGGTATCTAGTGTACCATACCTGTAAAGAATAACATGATGCTGGTATTTTGGTAAAGTATACAAATTATACACCTGCCTTATCTAGAAGCAGCAGCAGCCCTTCCCTCCTCCGCTGTCTCCACTACATCCTCCCATCAGCATTCCAAAGTCTTTGGTTGTGCCATGACCTCAGAGTAATCAAAGCCCACAAATCTGGCTTGGCTCTGTAGTTAGGGGATATCTCATCTCTCTGACCTCTTAGGCTCATTTCCTTCTTTTCTTAGGCTTTACAGATGGACCTGTACACTTCAATGCTTAATTATGTACAGTGATGCCTGATTTATTTGACCCCATTCAGGAATGAACTAATCCCCACAATTAAATTTTTCAGATACATGAATTATATTTCATTTAAAACTAAAACAACTAACCAAACCAAAAAGACAGTTTCTAAAATGTATTTCTATTACTTGATTTCTCTAAAGAGAGTAACGGACCTTATCTACAGCAGATTATTGATGACTTAAGGCCATGGTGCCAAACATCAGTTAATGGGCTACACCTGTTGAGTATAATGAACCCTCTGGTTTTTGTTTTCTTTGTTTTTGGTCGGGGTTGGGGGACTTGGGCTTTGGGAATTCTGAAGGCTCATTGCCTTGATAGTTGAGACTGTCAAATCGTGTCTTTTATTACATTGTTCTGTAATTGCTAATCTTCCTATGACTAAATAGTACCTTAAAAGCAAGGATTATGCCTGATTCTCCTCTATTCCCCACTTTTCTGTTGGTGCTTAGAACAATGCCAGTAGAAGTTCCATAAATACTTGGTTGATTTCTAAAGATAGCACAGTTCTCTTAATGTTGGCTAAAACCACATTAGCTTTTTTTGTGTGTTTTTTTTGTTTTGTTTTTTTTGGTTTTGGCAGACATCTGTGTTACTCAGGTTGGCCTTAGTGTCACAACTCCTTCCTTTCTCACATGAATTGCTGTTTTGCCCCAGTTGGTGCTTTTTTCGCCTGTTACCAGAATTGAAGTAGGTATTTACATTTATCCCTAAGACTTCACAAGAGCTGCCACTGTCACTTTTCCCCCCATAGGAAATTTCTTAGAAATGCTGCCTATAAATTAGTTTTAGCCCATTGTGCTAATCTGTCATAGATTTTTTTGGGGTTCTTGATTCACTCTTCCAAAATATGCACTGCCTTCTTTAATGTCAAATTTGGAAAACCTTATTTTCCTCTAGTTTAAGATAGTAATATAAATTAAAATATTGTATAGAAAATGTCCAAGGAAGTTCACAGCTGTAAAGACTGATTGTCAACACTCTCCTCCAGCTTTATAATCTATAGATCATCAATTCCTTCAGTTCCTTTTTTATTTTTTATTTTTTCTCGAGGCGGAGTCTTCCTCTGTCACCCAGTCTGGAGTGCAATGGCACAATCTTGGCTCACTGCAACCTCCACCTTCCGGGTTCAAGCAATTCTCCTGTCTCAGCCTCCTGAGTAGCTAGGATTACAGATGCACGCCACCATGCTCGGCTAATTTTTTGTATTTTTTTTTTTTTAGTAGAGACAGGGTTTCACCATACTGGCCAGGCTGATCTCAAACTCCTGACCTCGTGATCCACTGGCCTCGGCCTTCCAAAGTGCTGGGATTACAGGCGTGAGCCACCGTGCTCGGCCCATCAGTTCCTTTAGAGCACATTTGTGCAGCAGTTGTGAAATCTCCCTGGCTGTATTCGGATTCAGACTAAATTTCCCCACGTGGACATCTTGAGAGACTTAGTCATATAGACTTTGCCTAATACATTTTCTCTTTCTGCCCATCTAGTAATCAGATAAAAAGGGGAGGAAATAAAAATTAACACTCATGTTAAATAAACATCTGCCCACCTTCTCTCCAAACTTCTCGGAAAAGATAACCGATAATTGCTGATCCAAGACAGAGGGTTTCAGACATTTGTTTATTCACTTAATAAATATGTATTAAGTTGTTACTCTGAACCAGACCCTATGCTGAGAGTTTAGGATACAGCTGTGAACTAGTTAGATGTAGCCCCAGAAATGGCCGTTACTGCCTGGCTCTCAGAGAGGCTGAAGGGTTGGGTGAGAGTGTAAAGCAGCTTATTGTGAGTAAGTGGTACACAGACTAGAGCTGGGAAATAGCATGTGCAGAAGTGGAAGCTTTTCAAGTTCCTGAGATTGTAAAATCAAATTCAATGTTGAGGTCTAGATGGATTGGGAAACTAGTTGAACTATGTAACAGATAACCCCTAAGAAACTGAAGTTTGGAGTATCTTGTTTCCTAAAACATTTAGTACTAATAGACTTTTCAGGCCAGTAATTCAAGCACATACTAGCAAGAGCTTCTTTCACATAACTGGTTAACATGCTATAAAAATGGCACTGTCATCTGAAGTAAATGTCTTTGAATTTACAACTGCAATATCAGAATTTGGATTCTTTTGCCACAGAGGGAAGAGGAAGCCCAGAAGAACAATGAGTCCATTTTTTTTTTTCCTACATTGCCTACATTTAATATTCTTTTAGAGAATTTTCAAAGAACTGCTTATGCAATACCTATCTCCCAGTGTTTATACAGAGGGAGAAATTAATCATTTTTAGAAAGTCCTTTATTTGGGTACGTATTATACCTGGGCTGACTCTTATACTGATTTTCTAAGTTAATCATATCCTATGCACATATCTCAAAAGGACTGTGGGTGAAGAAACAAGATCATCAGCCCAAGACCCCTATTTAACCCTAACTGGGTTCCTTTTCCTATTTTCCAGTGCTTATCCCTGTATCTAAAGTTGAGTAGCCCCACTAGGAAAGACTGGGAGAGAGGAATATTTAATCACCCCTTGGAGCTTGCTGCCTGCAGGAGCCTACTTCTAGGTACTCAGCTTCCCTTCCACTCTCTAGGGATCCTGTAGACCACAGTGTTTGTGCTCAAACACAGAAGCTTCATGTGAGAAAAAAGTTTCCTTTTCTCCACTGACATATTCTTCCTCTTTTTCTTTATATAATTTCCTGCTGGTCTCTTTAATCCCCAGGCTTCTTTCAAACTCCTGTTTCTCTATATAGTAGCTTCCTGTACAAATGTATGTCACATTTATATGTGGAAACTTGCCTAAATAAAATTAGGCAGATGTGTGCTACCAGATATACACATATGACTCACCCCCTCACCCCCACTTGCTTCATTTAGTTTCCTGGACAGATACCACTTTACTAAGAAAGGCCTTACCTGACCACCACCTTCATCTAAAATAGCTCTCCTTCAGACTGATCATTTAGCTTACTGCACTTCCCCTTGCAGCAGTTGTCACCACCTGTGAAATTATATAATATCTTAATTAATTGTATTTGACTCCATGAATGCCAGGATATCACGGACTCACTGCTGAGTCTCTGTAGCCGAGAACAGTGCTGGTACATAGTAAGCCTTTAAATTCTTTTACACAAAGAATTTACCTATTAAACTTTGTCAGTTAAGAAACTTGAGGTTTATCTTAATGACAGAGTTGCTATTATCACCACCATCTGTTTTAAAGTTGAGTATACTAAAATTCATAGCCTGCTCAAGGTCACACAAGTAGTTAAGTGGAGCCAAGATTCAAACATAGATCTCCTGACTCCATTCATATGACCCTATAAACTATCTCAAAAAAAAAAAGATACATTAATATAAATATTTATTGATATGTCTTTGTAGAGAAAGCATAATAAGCATAAAGGCCAATGTGTTAAACTTTATCACAAGCAACCCTATTGGAATATGTCAACTTATCAGAATGAATAAGGCCAGAATATCAAGTATAAATGAAGCCTGTAGTTAACTGAAAGTTGCATATCAATCAGGCACTCCAGTTTCTCTCCTCAAACTCCAAATATTCAATGAGTAAGATAAGAAATGGCTAATTTGATTTTACTTTTCATTTTTTTGACCTAATTCTGAGGTGACTACTCACTGCTGAAGATTTAACTAATGTTGCTTTATTTTTTATCCCTCTGGGGAGACAGAAGAGATGATTGGGAAACACATGTTTGAAGTTTGTAAGTTCTGCTGCTTTCAACCCCACAGATGTCTCTTACTGCCCACTTGGGCCCTGGTGATTAAGCAACTAGATTTGGAGCCAGTCAGGCTTTTGTTTAGACATTTTAACTTTTTCTTGCTCTCCTTGCAAACTCCTCAGCCTTCAGACTGGTTGGAAAGTAAATGTACAATTTTACATAAATTTTCAGGTAATAGGATTTCAGCTTTTTCTCAAAGATTTTTTGTTTGGGAGGAGGCAGATTAGACTGAATTCAGAGTCTTGATTTTGCAAAGGTAACAAAAGACATGTTCTTTTATAAGACTTTTCATCATAAGTTTATTTTATTCAACAAGCAAAATTTAATATAATGGAGTAAAGATCTGTGATAAATCTGATCTGTGTGGATAATCACAATTAGAAAGACTTAAAGATTAAGTATCAAAACAAACTAAAATATTTTAATACTAATTTGTAAAAATTTCAGCACATTTTTCTTCTTTGCTTAATTCTACTGGGTCCTGTTTTTCATCAAAACATTCTGTCATGTTAGTATACAATAGCCAAAAAAAAAAAAAAAAAAAGCTGCACAAGGGAGCCACCCTCAGTGCTGCTGAAAAGAAATCATTGTCAGAAGTTGTATTAGAATATAAGGAGTCTCTTATTCAGGTTTCCCTGAATATAATCAGCTACCTGAGAAACTTTTACATTCTTGCTCCTATTTTAAAAGCAAAGTCAGTTATTGTGTGGCAAGCTAACATCTTTGGTTTGATCTACCTAAAAAGAGCGTTACATCCATTATCTAAGTCTCATCATTGTGAGACTAGATGCTGTCCTCTCCTTTGTCTTAAAAATTGTTGAAACGTTGGGAAAACCATAACAAAAATTCATCCACAAAAATGATTCACAATCTTACTATTCAAAGCCAAATATTTTAGTTTTTGCCTGTTACCTTCCAATACCTGTCCATTTTTGTGCAAATGTAATCATGTGGGTATGCTGAAAGTAGTAGTATGTGCTTTTTAAAAAAATGTATACTACACATAGATATCATATTAATCACTTAAATTACTGTATTATATCCACATACCACATTGTATCAAATTACTGTTAAAATTGTTTTCATTTTGATGACTAATACTCCCATATAGTATTTTGGTTTCTATCACTTTATTTCCTTATGATAAATTACCTTAAGCAATGTCACCAAGTCAAAAGCAGTGAAGCTAATAAAATTCTTTTTACTGCAGCCATGCCTACATTGTCTATATTATATATTAAATGTTGCTAATGTAGTAGTTGCAAAACGCTAACTCAAAAAAATTCATCGGCTTGAATTTTTAATTACAAAAAAGTAGTTACCTCTATATTTTATTTGAATTTCTTCTTCAGAGATATCTCTGTGAAGTGAAGCAGAGATTCTTGATTTCGTTTTTGCATATTGAAATGTTGATAGGCAAGGATTGATAAAGACATTGCATGACCCCCAGAGAATTAACTTGAAATCCTATATAGTTCCCCATGAAGTTGTAAGAGGCTGTAGAATATTCAGATACATCTGAGCCTTATGTACTTTTAAAATATCAATCAATATTAATATCAAGCTTTTAGAACCAAAATGTACTTCCTTTCATTTATACTTTCTCTGTGTTGTGCATGTTTACATAGATGCTTAAAAAAGTAAATCTGAGTATAGATCTAACTCTTGGGTGAATTTGAGCAAGTTTAAGTGTCAGCTTCCTCTTCTGTGTGGAATTATTTGCGGCGTTATGATAATTAGCACTTAGCGCAGTGCTTGGAACGTGGAAATCACTGAAAAATGTTAGCTATTAATATTATGAAAGCCTGATTAATCATTAATCCAGAACTGTTTTAGCATGTGGTTTATTCAGGTAATTCAATGGAAGAACTATTTTTACATTTTAATTAGTACATTTTCTTTTTCTAACTATTTGGAGAATTTATAATACTCAGTTTTAACAGTAATTGATGGAATTACAGCTGTAAACATGTTGTACCAGCTGTGTTTTCTGAAGCAAATCTAAGTGATAAAAGCATGTTGTCATCATCACCAAGTACATATAATCCTTACCCACATGGAGGAGTGTGCAGTTGGTAGTATAATGTGGTAAACATGATTATTGCCCATTATGACCTTATAAACCTATAAGGCAACACAATGACCAAGATAGAGACAGTTGCTGTTTCACAAGTCAACAATGGATGATTGTAGGAGACTCCACTTTTAATGGGAAGCAAACTATCATAATGGAAAATAGCCAGATAGATTAAAGCTTAAGCCATTGAGGTTGAGTGGCATACCTCTTATGGATAGCATATAGTTGTGCCTGGCTTTTATATACAGCTTGACCCCAACAGGCCTTTTCATTAGACTGTTCAGTCCACTTACATTTACTGTAATTAGTGATCTAGTTGAATTTAGTTCTGCCACTTTACTGTTTGTTTTCTATTTTTCTCATGTATTGCTTGTTCCTCAGTCCTTCCTTTCCTGATTTCTTTTGTGTTAAACGTTATTTTACCATTTTAATTCTGTTGTCTTTTTACAGCTACGTTTCTATGCATTCTTCTTATCATGATTACTATAGGGACTATAATATGCTTATTTAATTTATCACAATGAAAACTGTTTATGAATTAACTTTGGTTTTACATATATAAATCTTGCAACACTAAAGTTCTGCTTACCTCCTCTCTATCCTTTGGTGCTATTATTGCCATATACATTACATCTATATTTTTTAAAACACAAAATGTAGTGCTACAGGTTTGTCTTCAAGAAACTAAGAAAAGTGTGAAAAGGATGTTAAAATATCTGGGTAGTTATTAAAATAAATTATCTCTAAAATGAATTTTATAATTTGTTATTATAATTTTATTAGTTAGAATTTTCAATTGTTATTTTTTATATCTTTAAGAAGTGAACCCAGTATAGAGTGTAGAACAAGACAAGTGTCAGGCAGTCAGCTGGACTCACTCACTTGTTCCAGTCAAATGACAAGTCTGTTTCAGTCAAATGACAGATCACCATAATCATATGGACCTTCAGGTTTTCCCACCAATATGAAATCCTTGACCCATAAATATCTACTTACTGTATTATAAATCATGTAGCATTCATTAATCACTATTTATAGGTTTTTTAAAAATAAGGCTTGTGCCTTTTCTCATCTGTTTAGAATATTCAGTTTAGTAACTGTATGGCAACATAAGTTACTGACATGGAAAGCCTTGTAAGACAGTACTCATTTACTTACGATGTGTAGTTTTCGCATTTCTTTACAATTGAATGGAAAAATTACCAGCAGTGCTTTGGGTTATAGTGACACCTGGTGGTGTGGTTTGAGGTTTTAAAAAAATTCTTTTTAAATTTGTTCCTGTTTTTTTCTAGAACATTTTTTGTAAGGAATCATTTTATCAACTAGGATGATAAGAGGCCTTTCCCATCCTGGTTGCACATCACTTTCTATAACAGACGACTTGGGCCAGAAGCCCTGATGGAGAAAGCAGACAGTGTCCCTTACATTTCCACCTTTGGCTTGAGAAAAAGATCTGTATACTAAATACAAAAAAAAAAAAAAGAAGTTAGGCTGGAAGAAGAAAGACATTGTTACATGGTAAAATTGGAAAGATTCATACCAACAGTCTGGGATAAAGCAGGGGTCCCAAGCCCCCGGGCCATGGAACTGGACTGGTCCAGGGCCTGTTAAGAACTGGACTGCATAGCAGGAGGTGAGTGGTGGGAAGTGAGCATCACAGCCTGAGCTCCGCCTCCTGTCAGATCAGTGGCGGCATTACATTCCCATAGGAGTGCCAACCCTATTGTGAACTGCACATATGAGGGATCTAGGTTGCCCGCTCCTTAAGAGAATGTAACTAATGCTTAATGATCTGAGGTGGAACAGTTTCATCCTGAAACCATACCCTCACCACGCCCCCAAATCCATGAAAAAATCGTTTTCCATGAAACTGGTCCCTACTGCCAAAAAGGTTGGGAACTGGTGGTATAAAGTACGTCTGATGGTGTATACTTACTGAGAATGTACCTTTATACCCTGTAAGATATCATAATGTTTTATCATTTTATAAAAGCTGAGGCTCAGAGAGGGTTCTAAGAGTACGCAAGGTTACAAAGTTAATCAACTTGATTAACTAGGGAAGCTAGAATTTCAGGTGAACCCTATCTCTAATTTGGATCAAGGGAGAATTTAAATTTAAATGACGAGATGTAATTTTCAAATTTGTATACATGTTGCATGACTACATTCTCTTTTTAAAATATTAATATTGCTAATAAGGTTGAAATCTTCTTTGATACCTAAGTTCTAGTCCTATCCCCTCCTCTTTTCTACAATGATAACTCACACTATCATTTTGGTGGGTAGCTTTCCAAATACCCCTCCCTGTCACACACACATACACATATACTGTGTTAAATACAGAGATGGGTGGCCACTTACCTGTGTTTTTGATACATAATGGATAGTATTTGGTCAAAGTAGCTTTTATACTGGTAAAACCTCGTCACTGGAAGAATAAGGCCTCATCAAAATCTGAACTCATACCACTAAGTACTATTATAATAATTTGATATTCTATAGCAGTAACAGTTATTTCCAAAGATATTCCAATATGCCTCTAGTAAATATTCTAGATTTAATTAAAATATTGGCAGGACTACCATTTTCCAGATTACATTAAAAAGCAGTTATTAGCATATGCAGATTAAGTTTTTAAATGACTATTCAATTCAGTGACACTGGCTAGAATATCTTCTCTCTTGTCACAGTGTCAAAAATCCCATCACCATCGCTGTAAACTAAAATTAGCTAACTTTTAAACAAAAACCCACAATTATTTATTGTAACCCGTTCTGTAGCTTGTAACCTTGCTCATAGATATATTGGGGAAAGGACTCCAAAAATTATCTGTAAGAAAATCTTGTTTTTTTATTTAAATCACTTTCATTGGAAATCCAACTGTAAACTCATATTGTTAAAAAAGTTCCCATAATTTTTTTTTGAAATTTGCACACTTAAAATGAAACTAATATTGATAGGCAGTTTAAAAATATATTCATATATATATTTGAATATATATATATATGAATTTCATATATATATATGAATTCATCAGAAGAAGGTTGTCTTTTTTTCTTCTGGCCACACCAATGTAATGAAATAGTAAGTGTGAAAAAGAAAAAAAAAATACAGGAATCAAGAACCCAAAGAATTTTTAAGGAAACCATGATTAAATAGGTTATATCAGACTGACTGGTCTCCTAACTTTTTTTGTTTCTGCCCACACCATTCTATAGAAAGAGGACATGGAATTCCAGCTATTCCCTCTGCTATGGAATTTACTAAATTTTAAATTTAAATAGGTTAATTTAAGCTACATTGATAACTTGAGACAGAATCTCATCAAGCACAGATTAAAAGTACCACACTTTGAGGTCAGAGTGGAGAGAGCTTTTCCCTTGAGATGAATATGAGAAGGTTAATTAACAAGGAAGTGGACTTTCTCAGAGCAAAGGGTATTTTCATAAAACCATGGAATTTTTGTGTTGGCTAAATCTCCATACATTTTATGAACATACTCTGTTCTTTTATCTACTGTAAAGTCACATTACTGTTGATTTTCCACATATGTTAACTGTAGTGAGTTACCCTATGCTGTAGTTTTCCTTTAGGGTCCAGGGTAAATAAAAACAAACTAGTATAAGAACCTTTAGTTACTGTAAGTGAAGGAGACTTAAAATAGGGTGTGTACTGTTAAATTTTCATTATGATTTTCTCATAGTTTTTCCTTGGAAATTTCCATGTATTCCTTAAGGGTGTGTTTGTCACATATGGGAGGTTTGGATCTTGCTTTCAACTAGGGAATGATAATTTTCCATTAAATGTTCATCCCATATACTGGGCAAGTTGGAAGATGAAATGGCAAATGTTAGACTAGGCAAGGGAAGGGAGCACATGGCAAAGTCACTTGTGGAGATATGCCCATATAATAAGATGCAAAGAAGCATCCTCACTAGGGAATTTTCCTTCCATCTCTAAAATCCACCATCGTAGGAGACCTGGAGCCTGACTTTAAGAATTAATAAAACCTTGGCAGGGCATGGTAGCTGACGCCTGTAATCCTAGCACTTTGGGAGGCCAAGGCAGGTGGATCACAACGTCAGAAGATCGAGACCATCCTGGCTAACATGGTGAAATCCCATTTCTACTAAAAATACAAAAAGTTAGTCGGGCGTGGTGGCGGGCGTCTGTCTGTAGTCCCAGCTACTCAGGAGACTGAGGCAGGAGAATGGCATGAACCCGGGAGGCAGAGCTTGCAGTGAGCCGAGATCACGCCACTGCACTCCAGCCTGGGTGACAGAGCGAGACTCCATCTCAAAAAAAAAAAAAAAAGATTTAGTAAAGCCCATTACTGGGCAGGGCATGAGCTGCAGTAAATCCTTGTATACAAAATACATTAAGCTTCAAATCTGGGAGCAGTGATTTTTCTCCAGTGAATCATTCATGGCTGTAAAGCTGCTACATTTTAATTTTAAAAATGTAAGTTTTTAAATTAAAAACTTTACATACTGTAAAGTTACTACATTTTAATTTAAAAAATGAACCTTGGGAGTTGGAAAAAGCCACTGTGTATCCTGAAAAGTGATGTGTACTACTGCAGAATATTTTTTTAATTAATGGATAAGTAAGATTTTTTTGATACAGAATGTGACAAATTTGATCAAATAAAACCTACATTTGAAATAAATATATTTTCATTCAGAACTAGAAATGATCAAATGCTAGTTTATTGGAGATTGGTTTTATGTGACTAAAATGCCTATTACATCAGAAGCCTTACTGAAGCAAGAGTAGATTTCATGTTACAAAAGGAACTTTTCAGACTTGACTTTAAGAAGTTAAAATCATTTTATATAGCTGAAATTATTTTAGTGACTGTTTAATATGGTGTGGTTCTTTCCATGTAGAACATTTTAAGCGCTTACATGATTATTCAGTATTGATACCCACATTTTATGACCATTTTCTTTCATTCTTGTATACTTTTTAAGTGTTTACATAGATTTCTTCTCTGCATTTACTGTGTATCCTGGTTTTTCTTCACTTTCTAATCCATCATGAAAATAAAATTTTAAAATCAGGCTACCTTCATAAAAGGTTAACTTTCCAGGAGTTAATGACATCATTTAAGAAGAGATTGCCTTCTCTTCTTAGCTATGAGTTCCTTAGAAAAGTAAAACAGCCTAACCTTGAATTTTGGGGGAATAAAAACAAAGTTTTAGAAACTGGTAAATATTTTTTATTTAGAGATTTTTAAAACCTGAATAATCATCTTAACATTGTTAACACATTGTCAGGTGGTAGATGGCATCATTCATTCATTCATTCATTCATTCATGAAACCTTCACTGAGAACCTCCTTTAGTACCAAACAAACCCTGGATGCATGTTGTGAATTTCTTCTGATGAAATGAAGTTAAGTTAGGTGAAACGTGGTGTTTCTTCCCTAGTAGAGAGATAGATAAACAAATAATTGTAATAAAGTATCAGTTCTGTGATCTAGGCATATGCAGTTATGTGACCTAGGCACAGTATAATGGTGGTAAAAGGACAAAATGAACAATTCTTCCTCAGGTTGGGGGAGGGGTGTGGGTGTTAAGGATGGTGATGACCAGAGAGGATTCAGAAGAGAGAATAGTTGATTTGGGATTTGAAGACTGTATGAGCACTTGCCAGGTAGAGGGGTAAGCAGAAGTGCAGAAACAGAATAAAGAAGAGGTTTGTGTGATTTAGTTCTTCAAAGTGTTTTCACCCTTTCAGTTGTGACAGAATTCAGTATTCACTGACCATGGGGTCATAAACTTTGTAGCCCAGCCCATTCAAGTTCTCGTTCTCAGGGTTCTTTCTTTCTCCACTTCTCTTCCTATTCTTTCCCTCGTGCATGAAAGGCCTTATCAAGCCCAAGCCAGGCTTGTGAATTACCCGTTACTTCTCCATCTCTACAGTCCCTCTCCCCTCAACTACTTACTCACTGAATTCTGCTGTTCTTGTCTTTATAATTTCTCATATTCATTTTCTCTGTGTTCCTACTGCCTCTTCTGTAATTAAGGCTCCCATGCTCTCCCTTACATGTGATTCACTCTCCCTACAGTGATTCTTTTCCTGTTTTCCTTACATGCCACCTTAAAGCTAGAGTAAATTCTCTAAAGTATAGACACGGTCATCCCACTTACCTGCTTACTGTCTTTCACTCATACCCATCGTTTGGAGATAATGCCCAAACCCTTTAGCCTGGCACATAAGGACTCCCATCTTTACCTTGCGCCTCTCCCCTTACCCTTCACCCACATGCATCTTTGACTCCACCTCTGCTGAATTCTTAAAGGCTTCAGCATACATTACTTTGTCTTTCTTTCTCTATCGTATGACTGTTCTTTCTGGTACACTTTAAGCTACACTATCTTCTTCACTGCCCACCCCTTCCAAATCCCCATTAGCACCATCTTCACCTAGCTAATCTTATTTAGTCTTCAAGACTCAGCCTGGCTATCAGCCAACTCAGAAGTGTCTTTTGATCCATCATAACACTTGTAATTATTGGTGTATGTGTGTATCTTGCAAATTAAGCTGTGTCTTTCTCAAAGGTAGGGATGATACCCTTCATTTCTCATCACCTAGAATTTAAAACATTGCTGATATGTGGCAGGCACTCACAAATGTTTGTTGAATGAATGAATGAATGAATGAATGAATGAATGAATGAAATGAATAATGTTCTGTAACAGTTTGGAATTATATGCCACTTGGGTTTATAGTGTGGTCTCTTACTATGTAGGGTTGTTCTGTGATATATAGTAATGACGACTTTCTTCTTCACTCAAGTATTTTGTGTACCTTAGACCAGTTTAGCAAATGAAGTCCAAGAACTGTTTGAATAAGTCATTCTTAGAAAATAACTTTAGGAAGCAACTGACTCCATTCATGTGTATTTGCCTCTAATTGCAGGTTCACTTCTGTCCAAATATGAATTTTTAAAATAACTTTAGCATTATATCAGCAATTTGCAATACACCATTTTTATGCATGTAACTTGTATTCTAACATTTACTTTTTGCTCATTTGATTGAATTTGTCACTATGTAACCCATCATTAAAATAACTAACTTTCAGTAATTAAACTGTTGAATGATCTTCTGTTTAGCCAGGCACAGGTTAGCCATTATTCTCAGTTCTGTGCAGGAGTGAGCTGAAACAAAGTTGTATAGCCCAGAGAGTGAGAAGCTGCATTTCATTGTCTCCCCACAGTCAGAAAGGGAATATGTACTGTTTAAGGAAGGAGGTTGGTGAATATTTTGAGACCCTTTTGGGAAAGCATAGAATATTGAAAATCCAAAATTCACCAAATCTGTGAGTGTGCAAGCCCAAAGCTAGAGACCTTAGGAATATCTTAGCATGTGCCAAACAGGAAGAAAACAAGAAGTGAGCAGGCAGCACTAAGTGTCATATAGCCTCCCCACCCACCCTTCCAACCCTACTCCTAAAAGAGCCATAATTTAGTCCCAAGTATACTTTTCTGATCTTTTCCTGTGACATATTATGGTATCTTCAAATGGTACTGGGTTTCCTGAGGCTTGTGCTGCTGACTGCCAACCCCGCCCTAGAGAGCACTGAGCGACAGATACTGTAAACATCCTACACTCTCAGCTGTGGAAAGTAAGAAAGCTGGGAGAAGGCTGTTTACTCTCTCTGCCTTGGAAGTCAACTAAAGAGAAATGGATTTTGAATATTTCTGCATGTCTTAGAATTGAACCTATCCTGTGTTTGTTTCTGAGGTCAACTGTAAAAGGAAAAAGGTGAATTGACTAAGTCATCCAAAGAAATGTAAGAAAATCTATAATATCAGTTATCTTTGAACTGTTCCACTTAGTTTAAAAAGAAAAAAAAAGATTACCAAATACCTGAGTGATAAAAGTTCTTGTAACTTGTATGAGGCTACATTTTGTGAGTTGCTGCAGCCTGATCTGTAAAAGCAACACAACATTACCTATATGTTAAGCTAAACATTTCTCCTTTAACTTGAGAACATTCCACACTTAAGTCTGCTTTTCTTGAAGCAAAAATTCTGGTGTCCTTGGACTTGCTATTTTATTAGGGATCAAAGGCACCTTGAAGCCCCATGCTTTAGGAATGGTAATGGTAAACAATATTAGTAAGGTCTGCTCTTTAAAGCTAGAATACAGTTACACATTTCAGGAAAAGATAGAATTGTTGGGGGACGGGAAAGGAAGGAAAATGTAGAGGTGAGGGATGGGATGCAAGAAGATAATTTTAAGAAAAATCTACAGAACTTAACTCATAAGTTCGGCCTTAACCAGAAAAACTCTTTCTTGTAAATCATTTAAATCAAAGGTCTATTAAACATCTAATCTAGAATGTAAGTTGCCTAAAATTTGAATCCATAGCTGTTTTATTGAAAATTAATATGAAATAAGCCTTCTTGTTAAAGAGAATATTTAAATAAGGCATATTTTTATATAACAAGCCCTTAAGAACTTAAATAATTAACGCTTACCTTAAAAATTAAACAAATTGAACAAAATTACTATAGTCTTGGCATATCAGCATATACCAGTCATTTAAACTAAAAGACACTCTACTACTTTAGAAGTATTAGAGGAGCTTTTAATTTTACCTGTTCACTGAATGTAGAGCCTAATACAATAGGAGCAATTGTTTCATATGAGTTTATAGAAAAAAAGTTTAAATACAATGAGTTTAGCATGTGATTTCAGGGAAGTATTTGAACAAGCTGGCCTTGAAGCAGTGGTAGACACTGTTGAAGTGCTTGCTGAGCAACTCCAGCTTGATTGAGTCATTAACCTTTTTAGATTTGCCTGCAGGCTTAAGAAAACCCTCTTTGAAACAATGCTCTACAGTCTTCTCAAAGAAATAATTGTTGTAAATGTTTGAAATTTTGCTTTCTGCTAGGAGAGGCAGATGACATGGGTAAGGGGAAAAGCAACTCTAAGCAGAGGACAATGATGCGTATGCTTTGCCATAGCATTTTATTATTCTGCCTAAATTAAAAGGTGGGACATTCAAATTTTCCAGATCTAAATTTATGTTAACTTTTAGTCATGAATATAGATGTTGCAAAGCTTACTGAAATACGTGCTGAAATTCATTTCATCATTCAAGAATTATTTATTGAGCATCTACTATGTGAGCTTCTAGGCACAGGGGATATAGCAGAGAACAGAAACAAAGTCCTTTCTCTCATGGAACTTACAAGTAAATATATAATGTGTCAGAATGTAAATATGTTTATGTATCTATGTAAAATATCTAATTTTATTCAATCTTTTTATTGCCTTATTCTCCAAAACCAAATTATTTAAATGTTCCAGAATATTTATTTCATTGACTATGAAAAACTTTGATATAAAGCTATATAATTTTGGTTTTTGTTGAGTATTATTCTTCTAGATATGTTCAATTTGTTAACTAGCCTGTTTTGTGACGTGGGTAAGTAGGATTAATTAATAAGCATGCTTTAGAGGTCATTGTTTCATATATATATATGTATATATATATGAGGGGACTTCAAAATATTCATGGAAAATCGAATTAAAAGATACAGATAAAAAATATAAACTTTATTTCTCAACATAAGCTCCATCAAGGTCAAGACATTTTTGTAAGAAATGATACCAGATAATTGTTTCATCCCTAAAGAACAGGGTCTTGGGAATTTCACCACATCAGTGCCATCTTTTTTACATTTATATTAACTGAAGAAAAATGGGTGCTCTAACAGATTTTTTTAAGATTAGGAAACAAAAGTCCAAATGAGCCAAATCAGGACAGTAAGGTGGATGCCTAGTGGTATTCCATTGAAACTCTTGCAAAATTGCTCTTGTTTGATGAGAAGAATGAGCAGAAGCATCGT
The DNA here is from genome assembly GCF_003255815.1 of Theropithecus gelada. Classification (NCBI taxonomy): domain Eukaryota; kingdom Metazoa; phylum Chordata; class Mammalia; order Primates; family Cercopithecidae; genus Theropithecus; species Theropithecus gelada. Next base: position 70,367,109 of record NC_037671.1, on the reverse strand, counting down.
CATGGTGGAGAGGAACTCTGGTATAGCTTTCCTGGACATTTTTCTGCTAAAGCTTTGGCTAGCTTTCCCCAGACACTCTCATAATAAGTAGATGTTATCATTCTTTGGCCTTTCAGAAAGTTAACAAGCCAAAAGACTTAAGCATCCCAAAAAACTGTCGCCATGACCTTAGATCTTTACTGCTTTGCTTTTGCTTTGACTGGACCACTTCCCCTTCTTGGTAGCCATTACTTTGATTGTTCTTTGTCTTCAGGATCATACCAGTAAAGCCATGTTTCATCTCCTATCACAATCCTTCAAAGAAAAGCTTTAAGACCTTGATCTCACTTGTGTAAAATTTCCATTGAAAGCTCTGCTCTTGTCTGCAGCTCATCTGAGCACAATGATTTTGGCACCTATAGAGTGGAAAGTTTGCTCAACTTCAATTTTGCAGTCAGAATTGTGTAAGTTGAACCAGTTGGAATGTCCGTGGTGTTGGCTATGGTTTGTGCTGTTAATCATCAGTACTTATCAATTAGGGCACAAACAAGATTATTTTTTTCCTTGCAAATTGATGTAGTTTGTCTTCTATAGTGGGCTTCATCTTCAACATCATCTCATCTTTTCTTAAAATAAATTATTCATTTGTAAGCTGCCAATTTCTTTGGGGCATTGCCCCCAAAAACATTCTGTAAAGCAGCAATGATTTCCCAATTCTCCCACTCAAGTTTCCCCATAAATTTGATGTTCTTGCTTCAGTTCTAGCAGAATTGCTAGATAAGAGCTCTTTTCAAGCTGATTTCTTATCCTTTTCGTGCCTCAAAATAGATCCTGTTCAGACATGTTACAAATTAGTACAAGTTTATTTTGATATAAAAAATTGAAATCCATGTATAGTTTTTCCATAATATGTATTTTCCATGAACTTTTTGAAATTCTTCATATTTGCTGAGATGATATTGCTAAGGAGTTATATAATATAAAACATTACATGTTTGTGTGTTTATGTTGCATATGTTATATATATTCAAATTATCATTGTTTCTGATACAAGTAAACTTTATTAATTTGAACCTAACTCTATTCAAGTTTGTAACTCTCTAAATACTGGTAAGGATGATTTATGTTTATCTTATGTTTGTATGTTTTTTGCTAAGCAAACACTGTAAAGACTTTAAAAGAACAGATTACTTTTAAATGTAAACATCCATTTACATTTGAAAAAAAAGACATAAGCTTTCATTGACAAGCTTTGTAAGCCTAATTGTGTCATTAAAAACTCAGTAGAAATAAAGGTATCATATGTACTTTATTCGTTTATGAATTTATAGTCTCCTGGTCTCTCTCCGTTTACATTAGTAATTCTTTATAATACCTAGTGGTGATATATTTCTATAAACTACTCTGGCTTAGATTTCTATACATGTAAATATAATTCTGCTTTTTTTTTTTTTTTTTTTTTTTTGAGACAGAGTCACATTCTTGTTGCCCAGGCTGGAGTGCAATGGCATGATCTCGGCTCACTGCAACCTCCCACTCCCAGCTTCAAGCGATTCTCCTGCCTCAGCCTCCCAAATAGCTGGGACAACAGGCACCTGCCACCATGCCTGGCTAAGTTTTGTATTTTTGGTAGAGACGGGGTTTCACCATGTTGGCCAGGCTGGTCTCAAACTCCTGACCTCAGGTGATCCACCCGCCTTGGCCTCCCAAAGTGCTGGGATTATAGCCATGAGCCACTGCTCCCAGCCTGCTCTCATCATTTAAAAATAGCAGAAAGCAGGTTATTAATTACAAAGTTGGTTTTTAGGTGTTATTTTGGTTAACTTTGTCATTGGAAAACTATATGGTTATATATAAAAATCAGTTGTATACATATTAGCAACAAATAAAAATGAAAGTATTTAAAAGATACTTATTACAATAGCATTAAAAACTATCAAATACCCCAAGGGGAAATCTAACAGAAGATGCATAAGACCTCCACGCTGGAAACTAAATATTATTGAGATAAATTACAGAAGACCTGAATAAATGGAGAGACAAACCATGTTCATAGAGAACAGGACTCAATATTGTTAAGTGGCTAATTCTCCCCAAGTCGATCTGTAGATTCAATACAGTCCCAATCAAAATGTAAGCAGGTGTATGTTTGGAAATTAATAAACTGATTCTAAAATTTAGATTTCAAACAGCAAAAACTAGACAAGGTAATCTTGAAAAAAAGATGGAGAAATTACGCTTCCACATATCAAGCTCTGTTATAAAGCCATAGTAATGATGAGAGTGTGATATTGGCACAATGGCAGACAGATACACAACAGATAAATGATAAATAGAGACACTATTATGATAAAGATGATACTGAAGTACACTGGAGACAGTATGGTCTGTGGATCCTAATATGAAAGGTAAAACAAGCCTTCTAGGAAATAATATATAGAATATCCTTATGACCTTGGGGTGGGCAAAATTCCCTTTAAAAACTCCCAACACAACACCAACCAGAAAGGGAAAAAATTGATAATTTGGATTATAATAATACCAAGAACTTCTGTTCATCAAAAGACAACATTAAGAAAATGAAAAGGCAAAATATAGCAGAGGAGGTATTAGCAACACATATAACAAACAACTTATATCCAGTATATATAAAGAAGTCCTATAAATGAATTAGAAAACACAGGCAACCCAGTAGAAAAATGGGCAAAGACTTGAACAGATAATTCACAAAAGAGGATATGTAGATGATCAATTAACATAAAAAGTTGCTCAACCTTATTAGTCATCAAATAAGTGCAAATGAAATCACAGCTCAGTGGCAAGACACACCTACTAGAATGGGTAAAATTAAAAAGACAAAACAAAAAATATCTGGTATTGGCAAGGAGGTGGAGTAACACTGCAGATGAAAGCGTAAGTTGGTACAGCCACTTTAGGAAACTTCTTAGTGATCATGATCTACTTATGCTGAACAGATCCATATCCTGTGACCCACTTGCTGTTACCTACCTCACAGAAATTTGTGCAGTGTTCTTCAAAAGAAATGAATAAGAATGTTCATAGGAGCACTATTTGTAATAGCCCTGAATCAGGAATTATCCAAATGCCAACAGTAGGATTCATAAATTGTGAAATATTCATACAACGGAATACTATCTAGCACTGAGAATGAATGATTTGCAACTTCTGATAAAATTATAAGTGCATCTCACAAACATAAAGTTGAACAAAATCAGACACTAAAGAGAACGTTTTGTTTCTATTTAGATTAATTTCAAAAACAGGCAAAACTAGAGCTATCTATGGTGATACATATCTACAGTGACTCGTGCACTTTTCTGATGGTATGTTATACTTTAATAAAAAGTTTCTAAAATTTAAAAAAAAAAAAGCTGTATTACCTGGTCTTTAATAAGGCAGGTAAAAACTCTTATTCAAGCAGTCACTAAGAGAATCTTTCTCCCAGATCATCTTTCTCTAAAAACGTAGCAACAGCACATATCTTGAGGAATGTTCTCTGAAACTGGCATAAAAGATTATGCTATCCATAAGCAAAGGGACGTTTCAGCAAACATTCTCTTTTCTCCAAAATACTGCAGTGTATACTGTCTTCTAGAACATCACTTCCTTCAAAAGCTACCAGTTCACCTCATTTTCCAGCAGGTAACAAAATCACTGAAAGATGAGGAGAAAAAAGGCTGATGTTGAACGGCATTCAGCTGTTGCCATGTTGCTGCATTGCCTCATTTACCCATGTTGTAGGAAAGAGGTCAAAACTTGGTTAACTGGCTTACCCAGGGTTATATAGGCTCTCAGTAGCCACAGGAGGACTGAAGGAGACACTGCCAGCTTCTGACTCTGATTATTTAGTCTTTTCCATAGCCAGGTAACCCAGGATTGGGCTAGAAAAATATAAGCCCTCTACCGTCATATATGTTGAATGTAAGATTTCCTCAGAATCAAGAATATGAATAGATTATGCACTTACTGTTCTTGTTTTTAATTTCTGGAATGGCTATTGTGATTAGTTTTTGTTTTATCTTTGGACAAAAGAATTTTGTGGTGCTAAAATTGTCTTTTGAAATTTCCTTTTATTATGGGGGGGGGGATAAAAAACTCTGGCCAGGCACCAGTGACTCAAATCCATAATCCCAGCACTTTGGGAGGCCAAGGTGGGAGGATTTCTTGAACCCAGGAGTTCAGGACCAGCCTGGGCAACATAGTGAGACCTTGTCTCTACAAAAAATGAGAAATGAGGCAGGAGGATCTCTTGAGCCTGGGAGATTGAGGTTACAATGAGCTATGATCATGCTACTGCATTCCCACTTGGGTGTCAGCGAGATCCTGCCAAAAAAAAAACAAAAAACAGTTTCAACCAGCCCGAACTAAAAAACTTTAAAATATTCAACCCAAACTCAAAAACCGTGATTCCTTCAACAAGGCACATATGCTAACAAAGTCCCCTTAAAGTGTCTCTTCTGGAGACAGTACAGTCCCACAGGAGTGTTTTGAAATGTGTGCAGTGTGCAGGCAGTTTTGGTTGTCACAGTAACTGCAGAATGGCACTCCTATGAGGCTTGGAACAGTCTCATTCAACAAGAAATAGTTTTGAACAAAATAACAGTGTCCTCACCAAGATGAACATTCTTAAAGATCATTTACTTCTAGGAATATTTGAACTGTATATACATTTAAGTTTTCAGTTTAACACATCTCTGTAGTGTACTACCTGGGAGTTTGCATGTCTGAGATAAATATGATGGTCTGGATGATCTTTAAAATAACCATAATTAAAGAATTAAAAATTACCTTAAAACTGACTTTTAAAATGCCCTATGACTTTAAAGTAATTTTAGAAACATGCTGTAATTTTGAGTTCATCAAAAGCTTTGTCATCAAAAAGCCAAGTATGGCTTTAAAATACTTCCTTTCGGCTCAGGGAGAAAAATACTTTTTATTTTAACCTCCAGCTTTTATGGAGTAGATCAGTTATTTCTGTAGTTTGGTAATGCTCATTATTTGAGAATCTAACATCCAGGACTTCATCATATAATTCAGTCACTTGAAAGCCATGAATTTCTAGCTGTACTAAAAAGCTTTCAACACTAGGATTAGGTGCTCCTACAAAGACGAATAAAATTCCACATTTTTAAAAACCACCTTTGGCCGGGTGTGGTGGCTCATGCCTGTAAAATCCCAGTACTCTAGGAGGCTGAGATGGGCAGATCGTGACGTCAGGAGATTGAGACCATCCTGGCTAACTCGGTGAAACCCATCTCTACTGAAAAAAATACAAAAAACTTAGGCGGGCATGGTGGCGGGCGCCTTTAGTCCCAGCTACTTGGGAGGCTGAGGCAGGAGAATGGCGTGAACCTGGGAGGTGGAGCTTGCAGTGAGCTGAGATCGCGCCACTGCACTCCAGCCTGGGTGACAGAGCAAGACTCCGTCTCAAATAAATAAATAAATAAATAAATAAATAAATAAATATAAATAATAAAAACCACCTTTGAATTTTAAAATAGTTTTAGTGTTGGAGCTAGCCCAGTTGTATGAGTGTGCTGAAGAAACCAGTCTCTGCTTGCCTTCCTATAGCTCCGATTAGACGTTGTTAATTACAGTGCAATCACTGCAGTTATGCTGGGCCATTTCAACCCATCCCACTCCATGAATACTCAGCTCAGTCTTAGAACTGGACGTCAGTGGCAAGCAACTAGATGCTCGCACCTCAAGAAGCTTCTAGTTTTGTGGGGAATACCCCTATTGTGCTTATTGCTAAACTTATACTTCAATGAACCTTTGAATTCTACATAATATATTCCAACTCATTTGGTGGAATCTGATTTTTTTTTTTTTTACTGACTTTCACAGGTATTTAGTAAGTCAATGCTGGGCAGCAGCAAGCCAGGCTTCTATTATAGTAATAATAATCATGATAACCAATAATCACTGAGGATTCTGTACATTTCAAAGCCATGCCAGACACCATGAGCAAATACTTAGTGTCCTTACTATGTACAGGGCACTATTCTAAACATTTTGCTTATATTAACTGACTTAATCTTCACAGTTCAATATGCACGAACATTATTTTTCAGATGAGGAATCTGAGATGAGAGAGATTAAGAAAACTGCCGAAGGTTATGCTAACAAGCCTTAAAACTGGGATTTCAACCTAGGCAGTGTGGTACCGGAAGTCTGATAATGACCATGAAGTGATAAATACAAGTATCCTCTAAGTTAGGTATCATCGTCTTAATTTTCCAGGGGAGGAAACTGAAGTTGAAAGATTTAAGAAAATGTGGTAGTAACCTGAGTTGTTTATGAATCTTCCCGTTCTCCTCTGGCACATGAGAAGATTGTGATACAGGATTTTTTGCTCCTTAGTTTAACTAAATCCGGTTCTTGTCTCACAACCAGGAAAAATTAGGCACATGGACGCATCGAAGACTGAGGAGGAAGGAATTTAGTAAGTGAAAAGAAAGCTCTCAACAAAGAGAGGGGTCCTGCATGCAGGATTCCACCTCATAAAAATTGAATGGCAGGCCACCACACATGAGTTGAAGAGGCCAGGCTCTTTCCCCTCATAAGGCATGAGTTCCTGGTGGCTCGACCTGCTTCCCCCAGTGGTTGTGGGGCATGCCCAGACAAGTCCCCTGTGCTGGCTCCCTTATCTGCACAAAGCATCTGATGTAAAGACTTGTGGGGCAGATCGGAGATTTGGCTGTCTCCTGCCTCTATCAATTGCACTTCTCTACATCTTCTGAGGTTAGGTGTGACTGTGTGACTTATTTTCATCAATGACATGTGAATAGAAGAGCCAGGGAAGTATTAAGAGCTTGTGTGCCCTTCCTTCTGTGTTGGTGAAAGGTTTTTCAAGACAGAGCCTTTGTCACCTTGATCCTTGAGTGACTAGATTGGATAGTGCCCCTCTGCTGACTGGTGTCAGACACACTGGTTAACTGATAAACTTCTGAGATTCAAGACAGAGTTGGAGAAAGGAGAGTATTTGTAACCACAACATAATCTTGTCTAACTTAATTTGCCTAAATAACTTTCACACACCCTTATGCTTATTGGTGTCAGGTATTTATCTGGAATCCAGGGCTCTCTGACTTAACAATCCATGGTTTTTTCATGTATTTCCTCTCTTTTGGTATCACATGACCTGTAGGAACCCACATTTCATTCTTTTGCTTGCCTTTTAATTTTATGATAGTAATGAAAGTGCCTAAAAAATTCAGTCTGATGTCTATTGTTAGTCTAAGATTAAGAAAATGTAGAAGAAAAATCTCTGTCATTCTCTGGCCTACAAGTTTGGTCTGCAGCTTAATACGATGATCTGCAGGATTAGGAGAAATTTTCCTGGCTTGCTTAATTCCGAGATTCAAGTTCTAGCAACCAACTGTCAGCAATAATGTTAGCTAAAGAATGCTAATATGTCCTAAATGTTAACTCAAATTTCTCACTGTGCTTAGTTTTCATGGTGTAAGCTGCTACAAGAGTTCACCCTTTTTTAGGTTGTAACTCACTCAGACACTCTGTAAAGTAATTCCATCATTCACATATATACATATATATATTTATATATACACACATATATATTCTCATATATATACATATATATTCATATATATATATGTTACCGACACACCAGGGGTTGAGTCTAGGTCCTGCTGCTCGCTGCACAGAAACCCAGTGACTGAAACGAGTACTGCCAAGGAAGAGGTCTTTAATCTGGTGCTGCAGCCAAGGAGATGAGAGCTCAGTCCCAAATCCATCTCCCTAACCAACTAAAGCTAGGGATTTATATAGCAGGGTCTTCCCTGCTATGTAACAATGTGTAAGTAAACAGGAACTAGAGAGGAGGTGTAAGGAAGCAATCATGAATGAAGGGTCTGGCATCTCATTGTCTGGATGTGGTGATCTGGTGAGTTTCAGTTCTTTAATTTTTTTTTTCTTTTGAGAGACCTGAATGTGGTTTCCTGAGAAAACAAATGTAAGTTTCAAATTTTAAAACCAGATGGGTCAATTTCCATGTTTATCCAAAAAAACTATCTAGGGGACTATTGGGTCAGTTTCATATACATATATATATATATATATAAAATCACTTTCTGTACACACCACCAAATTATCCAGGTTCATATGTTTAAATTTAGAATTGTGGGGATTTCCCAATCTACCAGCTGAGTATGCTTAACAGTTTAGCTGGATAGCCTTGACTGTCATTACAGTGAATAACAGAGAGCCACATACAACTCTGAGTCTTTCCTGAGGAGTATCTTCCTGAAACTAAATGAATAGAAGGTTCTGAGAACCTTACCTTTTCTATTATTTGATTATGGAATGACCTATGGGGCAATACATGTTCATGTAATATGGAAAAAACAAAAAGAAGACTTTAACCCCTTAATTAGCAGGCCTAATTTTTTAGAGTTGGGGGTTCTCTCTTTCTTTTACTTGCTGAAAATGGACTGTTTGGTTCCTTTAACTTTGTAAGGTTACTTTGTTTAATCACAAAATTCCTAAGCATTCAATAACTCTTGTAAACTAGTTTATTTGTTTATAGTCCTGCCTCATTCTAGAAATGACTAAAGGCAATAAAGTTATGTTTAACCTTGGCAAATACTGGTTAAATGATACTAAGCTAACTTTTGTGGGATGAACTATACAGTGAATAGATTATGTAGGATTGGGACGTTTTTATTTTCATTTGGAAATTATAGATTTATAAGAAGTTGCAAAAATTGTTTGGAGAGATCTTATGTACCTTTCACCCAGTTTCCCCTAGTGGTCACTACAGCACAGTAGCAAGACCAGGAAACTGACATTGGTACAATGTGTGTGTGTGTGTGTGTGTGTATGTATGTGTGTAGTTCTACACCATGTTATTACGTGTATAGATTCTTGTAACCACCACTGCAATTAATATACAGATTAGTATACAGATTAGTTTTGCTATATCATTTTTTTCTAAAATCTAAAGACATATTAAACTTTTTTGAATTTTAGAGGGATGAAGCCCTTCTTGGTGAACTGAACAGCATCATCATTTTCTGTTGGTAATAACAACTAGCAAATAAAGCTTAGATGAAACTTACACTCCTGTGTAAAGTGTAGCTCTTCCAACAGGTCCTGTATTTAGTCTAATATCTACTTAATTACAGTAAGCCTTCAAGCTTTTTGTTGTTGTTCTATTTGTTTTGGGAGCAGGGATTTGATATAAATCTAAATATGACAAGCTTTCATTAAAAAAAATTGACCTTCCATTTAGAACAATGTGGTCTTTCACTGTATTGAGCTTATGTGGATGTATATTACTGTAGAATAATTTTACAGGAGATAAATTCCTATGAAATATTCTCATTGCTATCTTAATTACAAATAATCGTTTTATGCCCCCACTGTAGGTGATAAGTCCCCCATGTTCAGTGAATATATTTGCGATTAGGTCACAGTCTATTTTTGGGAACATACAGGCAGCCAACTGGCACATGGATTGTTATCCTGCCTAAGGAGAAGAGAAAAAACATTAAGGTAAAATTAAAATGCCAATACATGCTGAGAAAGAGCTAATAGAAAGCATGTGACATTATGTACACTGGTGATACTCAAATGAAACAATGGAACCTATTAAAGGGTACCTATGTGGGTTTTATTATTTGAGAAATGGACTAAGGTAGGGGGTAGAAAGGCAGGGAAAGAATGAAGACAGTGTATTGAAAAAGAAGATTGTTTGACCCATTTATCTGAAGTAAAAATCCTAAGTTTTATAAGATCCTCAAATGTTTGGCTACATTTTCAGGTAGGTGTGCATTAATAATTGTTAAATGGCTAAAAGAAAATGGGTTATATTCCACCAGTAGCTTGTCACATAGCTTTTAAAGTACTGCTTTAAGAATCATCAATTTAGAGGGAGGATTTGGGTGGCAAGCAACAGGACTCTGCTTTCAATCCTGTCCTACATCACATTTTAATTTTTATTAAAATAAAAACATTGTTGGAGTTAGGATTTATTTTTTAAAAGAAGCAAACAGTGTTCAGTAGATGAATCAAGGTCCATATGAAATCTCAGCAGCCTGAAAGGATGGGCAGGGTTGAATACAATGAAATTGAATTGGTATAAATATGGAAGTCCAGCTACTGGAGTCAGACAGCTAATTGCACAAGGACTTCATTGGGGACATGTGACTTACCATCACATGTGGAAAAAGACTTGTGAATTTTCCTAACCACTACCTATGTGGCCCATGGAGTGACATGATGTTCCAAAAAACTAACACAACCTGTATGCGATCATAGACACACACACCACACCCTAGAACACGCTACAGAGGATATAATTACCAAAGTAGGACAACAAATTGCCTACTTTATTTTAAGTTGGCATTTTCCAAGTAGCACTGTGTTCATTACTGCACAACAGAGGTATAAGTAAAGCAGGGCATGTCTAAAACAATGTGGCCATTTGATGAAGGGTACTTGAAAATGTATGATTCAGCCAATCACAGATACTGAGGAAACTTGAGGCCAGGATTTTGAGGCTGCAGCGTGCTACGATCGTGCCTGTGAATGACCACTGCATTTCAGCCTGGAAAACATGGCAAAACCTCATCTCTTAAAAAAATTAAATTAAAAATGTATTATTGAAAACCATGGTGCATTGCTGTCTTCAGTAATAAAGGACTAGAGCAAGGACAGAGGCTTATATTTAAACTTTGTTTGCTCCAACCCTTGAAGATACATAGGAGCAAAACTCAACGCAACATAATTTTTAGCCATATTTGGAGAATCCAAAAATGAAGCAGGGTCATTTGGAGGCAGTGAGTCCCTTATTACTGGAAATATTGAAGCAGGAATTTCAGTAGCCACTGAGCAATGGAAATGTTACAGTTTCTTCAACTCTGAAATTTTGTTAAATGTGTATCAGCAAATCGCAGGTGTCCCACTTACCTCATTCTTGAGTAGCACTTAGCTTCTACGGGCCCCAGTTTCTCTCATTAATGGACTGAGAGGTGATAATAACTTATAAAGCTGTTAAAAAAATTAAATAAAGTTAAAGAACAGTAACAGGGCCGGGCATGGTGGCCCACGCCTGTAATCCCAGCACTTTGGGACGCCAAAGTGGGTGGATCACAAGGTCAGGAGTTTAAGAACAGCCTGGCCAAGATGATGAAACCCCACCTCTACTAAAACTACAAACATTAGTTGGATATGGTAGCAGGCACCTGTAATCCCAGCTACTCGGGAAGCTGAGGCAGGAGACTTATTTGAACCTAGGTGGCAGAGGTTGCAGTGAGCTGAGATTGCGCCACTGCGTTCCAGCCTGGGTGGAGAATGAGAGAGAACCCGTCTCAAAAAAAAAAAAACAAAAAACAAACAAAAAACAAACAATTAACAGTAGCCTGATTCCAATTATCCTCCTCACATCCCTCAAATAAGCATAAGATCCACAAGGAGAACAAATGAAACTATACAGGACCTAAGAATTAAGGATTGTTAAGAGACAGAAAACGCTGCAACCCTGATGACACCTTGATTTCAACCTTGTGAAACCAGAGCAGAAAACCAACCAAGCCAACTGAACCTCTGACCTACAGGAACATGCAAGTACATGAAGACCAACATGAAGAAAACTACCAACTGTGCTGAGACCACAAACTCATGGTACAAACATGAAATGAATGCATGTGAAACGTTCTGGACAAAAATTGATTACACTGTGTATTGGTCTGTTCTCATGCTGCTAATTAAAGACATACATGAGACTGGAAAGGAAAAAAGGTTTAATGAACTAACAGTTCCATGTGGCTGGGGAGGCCTCATAATCACGGCGGAAGGTGAAAGACACGTCTTACATGATGGCAGGCAAGAGGGAATAAGAGCCAAGTGAAAGGGGAAACCCCTGATAAAGCCATCAGCTCTCATGAGACTTACCCACTACCACAAGAACAGTATGGGGGAAACTGCCACCATAATTAAATTATCTCCTAATGGATCCTTCCCACAACACATGGGAATTACGGGAGCTATAATTCAAGATGAGATTTGGGTGGGGACACATCCAAACCATATCCCACCGAAGTTAATTTAGTTTTAAAAAAATAGGTGAGAAAACAATAGGTGAAAACAGTCAAGAAGGTTTTGACAAAATTATATTGAAGGAGACAAGCCATACCCAGATACTGAAAAGTTCTTCAAAGTTATAATAATTAAAATGATACAGTGTTGACTCGGGTATAGACAGACACATTAGTGAAATGGAAAAGAGAACCTACAAATAAAATCATGTATATGATGTAGATAGTTATAAACCAATAGGTAAAGAATAAATTATTTCATAAATAGTACTAGGACAATTGGTTAACTACTGGGGGAAAATGTTAGATCTTTATATTATATTGCAAAGTAAATTGTAGCTAGATTAAAGAGTTAAATATTTTCAAAAGGCCAAATAGGTGTATGTTTATATCATCTGAAGATGGAGGAGAACCTTCCAAGCATTAGAGCAACATTTTAACATCCACAAGAAAATGGACTAATATAAAGATAATTAAAACCTTACCTGTCTAAAAATGCCAAACAAAATATAAAAACACATAATTTGGGGAAAGATCTGCAAACTTAAGACACAGAGAGGATTTATTGTCTTAATATCTGAGGCATACATCATTAAGTTAGACTTTAGTAGAAAAATGGGAAAATAAATGCTAATTCACAAAAGAAGACATTCAGATAACTAATAAAATGCTTAACAGTTTCAACACCAGACCTGGGCAAGATGACCGAATAGGAACAGCTCTCATCTGCAGTTCCCAGTGATATCAATGCAGAAGGCGGGGGATTTCTGCATTTCCAACTGAGGTACCTGGCTCATCTCAGGTACCTCAGGTACCTGACTGGTTAGACAGTGGGTGCAGCCCACGGAGGGCAAGCTGAAGCAAGGTGGGGCTTTGCCTCACCCAGGGAGTGCAAGGGGTTGGGGAACTCCCTTTCGTAGCCAAGGGAAGCTGTGAGGGACTGTGCCATGAGAAATGGTGCATTCCAGCTCAGATACTACACTTTTCCCACGGTCTTCGCAACCTGCAGACCAAGAGATTCCCTCAGGTGCCTACACCCCTGCAGGGCCCTGGGTTTCAAGCACAAAACTGGGTGGCCATTTGGGCAGACACTGAGCTAGCTGCAGTTTGTTTTGTTTTGTTTTGTTTTTGTTTTCAGACCCCAGTGGTGCCTGGAACACCAGCAAGACAGAACCGTTTACTCCCCTGGAAAAGGGGCTGAAGCCAGGGAGCCAAGTGGTCTAGCTCAGCGGATCCCACCCCTATGGATCCCAGCAAGCTAAGATCCACTGGCTTGAAATTCTTGCAAGCTAAGATCCACTGGCTTGAAGTTCAGTAGTCTGAAGTCGACCTGGGGTGCTCAAGCTTGGTCGGGGGAGGGGTGTCCACCATTACTGAAGCTTGAGTAGGCAGTTTTCCCCTCACAGTGTAAACAAAGCCTCCAGGAAGTTCAAACTGGATGGAGCCCCCTGTAGCTCAACAAAGCTGCTGTAGCCAGACTGCCTCTCTAGATTCCTCGTCTCTGGGTAGGACATCTCTGAAAGAAAGGCAGCAGCCCCAGTCAAGGGCTTATAGATAAAACTCACATCTCTCTGGGACAGAGCACCTGGGGGAAGGGGCAGCTGTGGGTGCAGCTTCAGCAGACTTAAACGTTTCTGCCTGCTGGCTCTGAAGAGAGCAGCAGATCTCCCAACATAGTAGGACAGACTGCCTCCTCAAGTGGGTCCCTGACCCCTGTGCCTCCTGACTGGGAGATGCCTCCCAGCAAGGGTCAACAGAAGAGCTCTGGCTGGCATCTGGCGGGTGCCCTTTGGGGACAAAACTTCCAGAGGAAGGACCAGGCAGCAATCTTTGCTGTTCTGCAGCCTCTGCTGATAACATCCAGGCAAACAGGGTCTGGAGTTGGCTTCCAGCAAACTCCAGCAGACCTGCAGCAGAGGAGCCTGACTGTTTGAAGGAAAACTAACAAACAGAAAGGAAGAACATCAACATCAACAAAAAGGACGTCCACGCAAAAACCCCGTCTGAAGGTCACCAATATCAAAGACCAAAGGTATATAAATCCAAAGATGAGGAAAAACCAGTGCAAAAAGGCTGAAAATTCCAAAAACCAGAATGCCTCTTCTCCTCCAAAGGATCACAGCTCCTTGCCAGCAAGGGAAAAATCTAGACAGAGAATGAGTTTGATGAATTGACAGAAGTAGGCTTCAGAAGGTGGGTAATAACAAACTCCTCTGAGCTACAGGAGCATGTTCTAACCCAATGCAAGGAAGCTAATAACCTTGAAAAAAGGTTAGAGGAATTGCTAACTAGAATAACCAGTTTAGAGACGAACATAAATGACCCGATGAAGCTGAAAAACACAGCATGAGAACTTCGTGAAGCACACACAAGTATCAATAGCCGAATTAATCAAGTGCCAGAAAAGTATTAGAGATTGAATATGCACTTAATGAAATAAAGCGTAAAGACAAGTTTACAGAAAAAAGAATGAAAAGGAACGAACAAAGCATCCAAGAAATATGGGACGTTGTGAAAAGACCAAACCTACATTTGATTGGTGTACCTGAAAGTGACAGGGAGAATGGAACCAAGTTGGAAAACACTCTTCAAGATATTATCCAGGAGAACTTCCCCAACCTAGCAAGGCAGGCCAACATTCAAATTTAGGAAATACAGAAAACACCACAAAGATACTTGAGAAGAGCAACCCCAAGACATAATTGTCAGATTCACCAAGGTTGAAATGAAGGAAAAAATGTTAAGGGCAGCCAGAGAGAAACGTCAGGTTACCCCCAAAGGGAAGCCCATGAAACCAACAGCCGATCTCTCTGCAGAAACCCTACAGGCTAGAAGAGAGTGGGGGCCAATATTCAACATTCTTAAAAGAATTTTCAACCCAGAATTTCATGTCCAGCCAAACTAAGCTTCATAGGAAAGAAGAAATGAAATCCTTTACAGACAAGCAAGTGCTGAGAGATTTTGTTACCACCAGGCCTGCCTTACAAGAGCTCATGAAGGAAGCACTAAATATGGGAAGGAACAATGGTACCAGCCACTGTAAAAACATACCAAATTGTAAAGACCATCGACACTGTGAGGAAACTGCATCAACTAATGGGCAAAATAACCAGCTAGCTTCATAATGACAGGATCAGATCCACACATGACAGTATTAACCTTAAATGTAAAAGGGCTAAATGCCCCAATTAAAAGACACAGACTGGCAAATTGGATAGAGTCAGGACCCATAGGTGTGCTGTATTCAGGAAACCCAACTCACGTGCAAAGACACACTTAGGCTCAAAATAAAGGGATGGAGGAATATCTACCAAGCAAATGGAATGAAAAAAAAAAAAAGCAGGGGTTGCAATCCTAGTCTCTGTTAAAAACAGACTTTAAACCAACAAAGATCAAAAAGGACAAAGAAGGGCATTACATAATGGTAAAGGGATCAATGCAACAAGAAGAGCTAACTCTTCTAAATATATATGCACCCAATACAGAAGCACCCAGATTCATAAAGCAAGTTCTTCGAAACCTACAAAGAGACTTAGACTCCCACACAATAATAGTGGGAAACTTTAACACCCCCACTGTCAATATTAGATCAGCAAGACAGAAAATTAACAAAGATATTCAGGACTCAAACTCAGCTCTGGACCAAGCGGACCTAATAGACATCTACAGAACTCTCCACCCCAAATCAACAGAATATACATTCTTCTCAGCACCACATTGAACTTATTCTAAAATCAACAACATAATTGGAAGTAAAACACTCCTCAGCAAATGGAAAAGAACAGAAATCATAACAAACAGCCTCTCAGACCACAGTGCAATCAAATTAGAACTCAGATTAAGAAACTCAGTCAAAACCGCACAACTACATGGAAACTGAACAAAGAATGACTACTGGGTACATAACGAAATTAAGGCAGAAAAAAGTAAGTTCTTTGAAACCAGTGAGAACAAAGACATGATGTACCAGAGTCTCTAGCACACATTTAAAGCAGTGTGTAGAGGGAAATTTATAGCACTAAATGCCCACAGGAGAAAGCAGAAAAGATGTAAAATCAACACCCTAACATCACAATTAAAAGAACTAGAGAAGCAAGAGCAAACAAATTCAAAATCTAGCAGAAGACAGGAAATAACTAAGATCAGAGCAGAACTGAAGGAGATAGAGACACGAAATGACCTTCAAAACATTAATGAATCCAGGAGCTGGTTTTTGAAAAGATTAACAAAATCGATAGACCGCTAGCCAGACTATTAAAGAAGAAAAGAGAGAAGAATCAAATAGACACAATAAAAAATGATAAATGATAAAAAATGATAAATGATCACCACTGATCCCACAGAAATACAAACTACCATCAGAGAATACTATAAACACCTCTATGCAAATAAACTAGAAAATCTAGAAGAAATGGATAAATCCCTGGACCCATACATCCTCCCAAGACTAAACCAGGAAGAAGTCAAATCCTGAATAGACCAATAACAAGTTCTGAAATTGACACCGTAATTAATAGCCTACCAACCAAAAAGAGCCCAGGACAAGACGGATTCACAGCCGAATTTTACCAGGGGTACAAAGAGGAGCTGGTACCATTCCTTCTGAAACAATTCCAAACAATAGAAAAAGAGGGACATCTCCCTAACTCATTTTATGAGGCCAGCATCTTCCTGATACCAAAACTTGGCAGAGAAAACAAAAAAAGAAAATTTTAGGCCAGTATCCCTGATGAACATTGATGTGGAAATCCTCAATAAAATACTGGCAAAGTGAATCCAGCAACACATTAAAAAGGCTATCCACCACAATCAAGTCATCTCCATTCCTGGGATGCAAGGGATGCATTCACCATACGCAAGTCAATAAACATAATTCACCACATAAACAGAACCAATGACAAAAACCACATGATTATCTCAATAGATGCAGAAAAGGCCTTCGATAAAATTCAAAACCCCTTCATGCTAACAACTCTAAAAAACTAGGTATTGATGGAAGGTATCTCAGAATAATAAGAGCTATTTATGACAAACCCACAGCCAATATCATACTGAGTGGGCAAAAGCTGGAAGCACTCCCTTTGAAAACTGGCACAAGACAAGGATGCCCTCTCTCACCACTCCTATTCAACATAGTATTGGAAGTTCTGTCCATGGCAGTCAGGCAAGAGAAAGAAATAAAGCGTATTCAAATAGAAAGACAGGAAGTCAAATTGTCTCTGTTTGCAGATGACATGATTGTATATTTAGAAATCCCCGCCATCTCAGCCCAAAATCTCCTTAAGCTGATAAGCAACTTCAGCAAAGTCTCAAGATACAAAATCAATGTGCAAAAATCACTAGCATTCCTATACACCAATAATAGACAAACAGCGAAATCATGAGTGAACTCCCATTCACAATTGCTACAAAGAGAATAAAATACCTAGCAATCCAACTTACAAGGGATGTGAAGGACCTCTTCAAGGAGAACTACAAACCACTGCTCAAGGCAATAAGAGAGGACAGAAACAAATGGAGAAACATTCCATGCACATGGATAGGAAGAATCAGTATCATGAAAATGGCCATACTGCCCAAAGTAATTTATAGATTGAATGCCATCCCCATCAAGCTACCATTGACTTTCTTCACAGAATTAGAAAAAACTACTTTAAATTTCATATGGAACCAAGAAAGACTCTGTATAGCCAAGACAATCCTAAGGAAAAAGAACAAAGCTGGAGGCATCACGCTACCTGACTTCAAACTATACTACAAGGCTACAGTAACCAAACAGCATAGTACTAGTACCAAAACAGATATATAGACCAATGGAACAGAACAGAGGCCTCAGAAATAGCACCATGTATCTACAACCATCTAATCTTTGACAAACCTGACACAAGCAAGCAACGGGGAAAGGATTCCCTATTTAATAAATGGTGTTGGGAAAACTGGCTAACCAGAAAACTGAAACTGGATCCTTTCCTTTTACCTTATACAAAAATTAACTCAAGATGGATTGAAGACTTAAATGTAACACCCAAAACGATAAAAACCCTAGAAGAAAACCTAGGCAATACCATTCAATACATAGGCATGGGCAAAGACTTCATAACTAAAACACCAAAAGCAATGGCAACAAAAGCCAAAATTGACAAATTGGATCTAATTAAACTAAATAGCTTCTGCACAGTAAAAGAAACTATCAGCAGAATGAACAGGCAACCTACAGAATGGGAGAAAATTTTTGCAGTCTATCCATCTGACAAAGGGCTAGTATCCAGATCTACAAGGAACTTAAACAAATTTAGAAGAAAAAGAAAAAACCTGATCAAAAAGTGGGTAAAGGATATGAACAGACACTTCTCAAAAGAAGACATTTATGTGGCCAACAAACGTGAAAAAATGCTCATCATCACTGGTCATTAGAGAAATGCAAATCAAAACCACAATGAGATACCATCTCACGCCACTTAGAATGGTGATCATTAAAGAGTCAGGAAACAACAGATGCTGGAGAGGATGTGGAGAAATAGGAACGCTTTTACACTGTTGGTGAGAGTGTAAATTAGTTCAACCATTGTGGAAGAGAGTGTGGAAATTCCTCAAGGATCTGGAACCAAAAATACCATTTGACCCAGCAATCCCATTACTGGGTATATATACCCAAAGGATTATAAATCATTGTACTATAAAGACACATGCACACATATGTTTATTGCAGGACTATTCACAATAGCAAAGACCTGGAACCAACCCAAATTCCCATCAATGATAGACTGGGTAAAGAAAATGTGGCACATGGAATACTATGCAGCCACAAAAAGGATGAGTTCATGTCCTTTGCAGGGCCATGGATGAAGCTGGAAACCATCATTCTCAGCAAACTAACACAGGAACAGAAAACAAAACACTGCATGTTCTCACTTATAAGTGGGAGTTGAACAACGAGAACACATTGACACAAAGAGGGGAACATCACACACTGGGACCTGTTGGGGTCTGGGAGGCTAGAAGAGGGATAGCATTAGGAGAAATACCTAATGTAGGTGACGGGTTGATGGGTGCAGCAAACCACCATGGCACGTACATAACTATGTAACAAACCTGCACGTTCTGCACATGTAGCCCAGAACTTAAAGTATATTTTTTAAAAAAGTTTCTACACTAAGAGTAATCACAAAAGTTTCTAAAATAAAAGTTCTCTAACATGTAGAGCTATCTTTTCTGATTGAAGTTAAGCCTTCATGAAACAGTCCATTGGTTTCAGAGCCATATCAGATTGAGAATCTAAGTTGTTATAATACATCTTTTGAGCTGCATTTTTTAAAGCTTTGGACTGTGTCAGTGAAGTATGCAATTCTGATGATCAACTATTCCAGCTGGTTATCCCTGAAATTACAAAACCTTTTTCCAGAATTAATGGAAAAAAGGGTCGATTTTTGATGAAACCTTATAGGGAAGATAAATTTTAATATGCTAATTTTACACCAGAAACAAATGAATATGTATTATTTATTATGATAAACATAACTTCTATAGGATTTGGAATTTTAAAACCTTATGAACCTTCCTGGGCCACTGGGAGTTAACAGATAAGATTTTTTGAATCGACGCAGGTCAAATTGGCCTTAGTTTTCCTGCTTGCCCTAATTTCAAAAGCATGATTACCATGATGGAATCAGGGTTGGGTCAGTCTTCTCTGGCCTTCTGTAGGGGCACTTTAGTGTAGAAACAATCCCAAGGCAGAAGCAGTAGACTACAATTATGTTAAGTTATTTTTAGGTCCATAAATAGATACATTTGAGGGTTCTATTGTTACAAAGAGTGATAAGATAAAACCTTGTTTTCAACTGCAGATTCCATGTCTATGAAGCAGTAACTATCAGAACATGATAGTAGCATGTTTCTTCCTTCCTTGGTGCTGGGTGAGGGAATGGTGGTGTTGGTGAAAGATGAAGATTAAGAATAGGGAAATATTAGGAATAACAATAAAATCAATGTTTTTTCAAGGCTGCACTAAACTGAAATAATTTGCTTCTGTACTCAGCTTGTATGGAGATTAAATAAATTATTTTTCACAGTCAGGAATAAAATGGCTATCAACCCCCTCTGTTTATAAATGCGGTTCTCAAAATTTAGGCTTAGTATGATTTATTAATGATGATATAATGAAAGCCATCCTTATATTAATTAAAAGTTTTATTAAATATACAAATATAAAAAATAAACACAAAATAGCAAGGAAACTACTAAATAAGAAGACCCCTGGGAGGAGGTAGTGGGGGGAAGGCAGAACTACTCCCAGGCATAAAAATGTGTTACAAAGCTCTTTCATTAAATGGTAAGTACTGGCACAAGAATAAACTGTCAGATAAAGGAAATAAAATAAAACCTCCAGAAGTAGACCCGGCTACATATAAAAATTTATGACAAAAGTGGTATCTCAAATCACTGGGACAAAAATGCTCTGTTTACTATACAGTGTGGGGACTAGTGGATAGCTGTTTGGAAAAAGATAAAAGTAGATCCATTTCTTTCATCACACCCAAGAATAAACTCCAAATGGATCAGAGATCTAAATATAAAAAGTAAAACTATACAAGTACCAAAAAGAAAAAAATACCCCATGAGTGAATTCCTCTGAATCCAGTGTTTAAGGAAAAGCTTTCTAAGTGTGACTACAGTCCCATACACAATAAAAGACTAGATTTGACTACATAATAAAAATTTTACATGGCCTGAAAAATACTACTAAGTCAAAGACAGCTGACAAACTGGGAGAAAATAGTCACAACATATATCAGATAAAGGGTTAACTCCTTTATTTGAGAACTTTCTCAAAATAAAAAAAAAGAATAAAAGACCTATAGAAATCCTATGGAAAGAAACAAAAAGATATAAAAATAGCCCTTGATCACATGAAAATATGTGTAATTTTAATCACATAAAAATGCAAACTAAAACTACATTGAAATTCTATTTTTCACCCAAAAAGTTGGCAAAAATTCAAGAGCTTGATAACACATTCTGTTGACAAGACAGTGGAGAAACAGCTAATGCCATATTGCTGATGCATAGGTGCAACTCCTCTGGAAGGGAATTTAACCATCTGTAAGCAACTATGTATGCCCAAATCTCAACACAGAAATCCCTCTATGAATTTATTTTAAATGTATATCTTTAATAATATGAAACTATGAAAACACATGTATTAAGTTATTCATAGAGTACTGTTTATCTTTGTTGAGCATAGAAGATTGGTTGAATAAACTATGGTACGTACAGAAAATGAAGTACTATACAGCTATAAGACAGAATAAGGAGGAACACTATTTACTGTTAGGGAATGATTTCTGGGAGACTTAATTAAGGGAAAAAAACAAAATGCAACAATGTATATATAGTATGCTAACTTTGTGTATAAAAGAAGGGACTTTTAAAAATTCATATAAATGCCTGTTTTTACAGAAAGGAACACTGGAAGCACAAACCAGAAAACAAGTTAGTTGCCTTTAGGAGTTTGGGGAAATTGGATAGAAGGAATACAGAAAGAAGTGACACATCTCTTATTATACCTTTTTTGTACAGTTTGACTTTTGAAAGCATGTTAATATTCTACATATTCCAAAAATAAAATCAATATGAATAAGAAGGAAGTTCCTTTTTTGTTTTTGTTTTTGTTTTTTTTTTGAGACAGAGTCTCGCTGTGTTGCCCAGGCTGGAGTGCAGTGGCATGATCTCGGCTCACTGCAACCTCTGTCTCCCAGGTTCAAGCAATTCTCCTGCCTCAGCCTCCCGAGTAGCTGGGACTACAGGCGCCCGCCACCACGCCTGGCTAATTTTTTGTATTTTTAGTAGAGACGGGGTTTCACCTGTTAGCCAGGATGGTCTTGATCTCCTGACTTTGTGATCCACCTGCCTCGGCCTGCCAAAGTGCTGGGATTACAGGTGTAAGCCACCGCGCCCGGCCAGAAGGAAGTTCTAAAACTGAAAGCAAAATAAAATACATTAACCTATTTATATTTCAAATGAATGCCACAGCCATACTAAAGGAAAGTAAAGGAAGGAGGAAAGAACAACTAAAGTAACTTGTAAATACAGTATCTAACTATATCCCCTCATTCTTGGGGTAGGAGGGGAGGAAGAACTGCAAGCAAATCTCAAAATCTTCTTGGTAGATTTGTTACTGTAATGACATGGGCAAGCCAGACCTACTTCAGGTATACCAAAGGGTTGTACAAATGAATAAATGTGTTGATGTGGTTGGAAGTTCTCACTATGGAAGGAAGGACATATAAATATGGAATGCGGGAAGGCAAGAATGTATGCTTAGGGAGTGGATTGGAACTGCAGTTTTGATATGAACTCATAGTTTCTCCAATATGCATATATTTATGTGCACAGATACATGCACGTGTATATTTACACATGCCTGTTTATTGGTGTGCATGTGTATGCGTATGTGTATATTTGTTTGTTTATGCATATGTACATAGATTGCCTCGCTCTCCTTACTGAGAAAGCCAAGAAGCAAAGACCAGAGTAGCCATGAGCAAACCTAACACCCAGACCATGGTCCTCACTAAAAGGAACTGAGGCTTCTAGGAGAAATGTCTGATTCCAGGGCTCAGACAGGGTTGCTTACTTCTGAGGAAATGGGCTACCTGTGGCATCCAACATTTGTGTTCCTCTTCCTTCAAATCCTAGGAAGCTGGCCATAGTTTTCTTCCACCTACTATTGATATGATTGTCAGCCAGTCTTCCTGGTCTTCCATGAAGTTTATAGTGATCCTCAGGATATTAAAGAACTTCCACCAATCCCAAATTGTCATTTATTTTTATCCTGTGTTCCTGTGAACACTTTTTTTAAAGGCAATGTAAAACTTGGATCTTAATACCATCATAGTAAGCTTCCCTTATTTGTAATTGGTTCCACATTTCTACTCCCCTATGTTTTTGTCAGACATTATAGATCTGAAAGGTTTTCCAGAACACAAAATAAATGTCAGAAACAGAGGCAACAGCAAATTAAACAGCTTACATTGCAGAATATACTCAGTATAGCATGGATAAAAACCCATTGGTCAAGAGGATTTACAGTGTGAATTTGCTGAAGCTTATTGGCCCTACAAGTTCAATAGCTGACAATGCAGCTGTCCTCAGAACATGGGGAAAAATACATCAGAAACAAATGGCACTATAATAAATTGGCCCTCTAACATCTTCCAGATATGAACATAACATTTTTACTACCAATAGTATTTGAGTGAAGATTATAGTTTAAATTATCAGCCACAATATTGTGTCCCAATCCCTGGGGAAACTTACCTGAAGGAGAATTGCTGCCCAGAATTGCTGCCATCCAAGGCCACTCACCCAGAATTGCTGCCATCCCAGGCCGATGGCCTTTACATCCTCCTGGAGGTGGGTCTGAGCTCTGATCCAGATGGGCTCAGCTTAGAGAAGCAGTCACCAAGCAGACAGGCTACACTTCTTCCCTTGTGGAAGAGTTAGTGAGGAGGAGGAAAAGCAACTGAAAATTATTCTTCCCAGGTTCAGATAAGGCATTAACTGCCTAATTTATAGCCCCAAGAAGGATCTGCACGTTATGGCAAATTCTGAGTTCTATAGTTTATTTACGTGAGCTCCCAACTTTCTAGCATGCACCTCTTGCTTCTGCTTCACAGTGCTAAGCCAGTTTTCCCTTTTTTATATGAACTTTTATGGCTCCTTCTACAGTTAATTCTGGCATAACAGAAAAGGCTCAAATGACTGCATTATAAGATTGAGGCTCACCCAACATCAATCTTAGTTACATGAATTAGATTATTACCAATGTTAATGTTTATTTGCTTAATTTGCTTTTCTTTGGATGAAAAGAAAATGGGAGACTGAAAGCATTATGGAGGGAAAATAGATTTTCATCTTCTTCCTCTCTATCCTTGAACTACCTAGTACTGTACTTTCAAGTGACTTATGGAAAGGATTAAAAGTGAAGGGTGAAAAGACAAATAGGAGCTGTTTCTATTGTCAGCCTCTGAAGTTCCGTGAACAGGCTGAAAGTTCAATTGAGGTCTATGAAAAAATTAGCAGATGCCAAAAGGCCAGCAGCCAAGATTTGTGTCTTTGTACAAGAACTGAATAGCTACCAACAACTAGGAAATTTTTAAAACCTTGGCAATGATGAAAAGGTCCTATGAAAAAGAGAGTGAGAAAGGGTGAAACATTTATGAAATAATTGGATTTATGAACTTGTAAAAGAGTGTTCTCTACAGATTCTAGGCCTCTACACATGTAGATAACTGAAATTTTAAGACTAGGAAATGACATTTATTTTTTTTTTAATGATGCTGTTAGTAATAGTGGTTGAAATGACTCAGAGCTAACTTGGATTACTTTAGTGAAAGGAAGTGACATGCATAATTATTAGTCAAAATTGAAGTTTACAACAAGCAAATATGTAAATTTGTAAGATGATTCTATTTTTAAGTTAATAACATGACATCTTAAGAGAATTTTTTTCTCAGTAATAAATTTCATTAGTTATATTCAGAAAATAGTGATTGGCCCTTCTTAATTTTCTTATGCTTCATAGTGATTGGCCCTTCTTAATTTTCTTATGCTTCTGAATATTTAAATCAAAAATATATCTATTTTGGTCATCTTTTAAAAAAAGATACTAGTCAACATAGTTTAGGCTGTGTAAAATGGCTGTAAAACATAGTTTAGGCTGTAAAAATTTAGGCTGTATAAAATGAATTGAAACAAATGCCAAAAAGTAGAAATGTTTTTTATAAAGTGGAATTTGAATTATTAAGATAAAAGTGACAAAAATATGATTAAGGCAAATATGTAGGATTTTATTTACTGGTCAATTTATAAAACATGCACATGCTTCAAAATGCTTAGTTAATGATAATTTTCTTTTTTATAATTAGAATCTTTATCAGAAATGAATTTATTGCTGGTTATTTCTGTAAGGACAACTTTTCTATTAAATCAAGTATCTTAACAGAAAGTTGGCTGTAATGACAAAGAAGAAACAGTAGAGGGCACTTTAGTTCTCTGACAAAATAATAGCATTTCTATAACCTTTTATGAATCAGTAAAATCGACAATGAGATTTGAGCTACTAGTGAAGATTAAACAAAAATGTAAAGCAAGTTCCTCTGCTTCCCATAGCCTAACAACAGATATTTCAGGTAAATTTCAACTTCTTTCCTTAAGCAATTCATGAATCACTTGGATACCATATGAAAAACATGTTCTCAGATCTGCAAATTAGTGTATTCAACATTTCAGAGTATTTCATTTTTAAAAATCACACAATTATTTGAAAATTGCCTGACTTATTGGATGCAGTTGACTTAAATCAATAAATCCTCATTATCCAGGATTTTTAAGAGGTAAATTGAGTACTCTAAATATGTAAGAATTAGCACTACGTAATTGTATTTTTTTAGTCTTAGACATGTTTCTTATTCATAATTTCCTCTAAAATCATCTTTATCATCATTGCCATCACCGTCATAATCATCATTTCAAGGCATAGTTGCTGCTTTCAAGTATCTTCCACTCTATAATAATTTTGAGTAAAACAATAAATACATGAAAAAGCAAACAATGGAAAAGACATTGCACAGTTAAATCTAAATTGTGTAGTTTAGTTTGTAAATGAACTCAGGCAAATCATTAAAATTCCCTGGGCCTCAGTTTTTACATTTTATAAATGAGATTCCATACTTGACGATGAGACTCTACAACACTGTCATCCAGTCTTACTTTGTATATTGTTCTATCAAATTTGGTCATCTGTGTCCTAGCTCTCTCAACAGATTTATGGTGTTTCTTAACCTTTTAGAGTTTAAAGACCTACTGGAAAATCTTATAAAATATATGGAGCTTATACCCCTAAACAATGCTATAGTGTATACCTTACTCAAAATGAGTAAGTTTCAGGAACTTCGAGGACCTTCAGAAATCAATCCATGCGCTCCACAAACACTGTATAAAGAGGCGTTCGAGACCAGCCTGGGCAAGAGGGTGAGACCCTGTCTTTATGAACAAAGAAAAAGAGAGAGAAAAATGAGTATTTGATAGAGGCACAAATCATACAGTTCCCACATTTTTGGGGGGGTTATTCCTAGAAATTTCATGTGCTGTTGTTGGGTAAAGATAGGCAATCAGGATGGAGAGGGAGGTAGGCCATGTCCAGCAATTTTGGGCTTTATGAAACAAGAGGAAGTAAACTGGAGTGTTTAAATATAAAGGTGGCCAATATGCATTTTGAACAGCAAAATCAGAAAGTAGAATGTAAAATAACTGGAGAAGAAAGGCAGGAAGTGGGGAAAACATCAGTCTATCAGCACAATAATCTGGGTTGGATATAGTGAGAGCCTATTTTAAAACCTCTCCAACATTAAGGATGTTCCCTTTTCTAAGATAGGCCTACTTTGATTCTGTATAAAAAATAATAAGACAAAGTTTTCAAGCACTAAGGGATACTTTGAAATTAGCCAAACGTTTGTTCTGTAATTCCTTTTATTTTCTACTCAAGGCAACAGTTAGATGTTAGCCACCTTGCTTTTGTACCCTTTTGTCTACGTAGGGTACATCAAAAGCTTAAGCAGCCTAGGAGCCACTGAGATGTGGCAACTCCTCCTGAATAGGAAGATGTGGAGGGCTTTGCTCACCATGCACATCCAAGTTCAGTGACAGGTGTTCTAACTACTTTTATTACCTCCCTTGGGGCAGCAAGGGTGGCAGAAATGATTGACCACTCATATTGTCATTTAAGGCTGGACCCATGTGGAAATACCTTTCCATTCTCTAGTAGCCAGATTAAAATGAGCAAGCAAAATTTCTGGATAGGGAGGTTTATCACAGGATTTTAGTGAAAATTAAATGCAACATATATAACTTTATGTATAGATTGTCTTCTAGGAAATTTGTAGACAGACCCTGATACTGCCTTACATTACCAAATCCATTTGTTTTCTATAAGAAAGGGAAAATATCATTAATTTAATGGCTAGGATGAGGTAGAGATGTCCTCATTTTTATAAAGGGAAATTTAACTAGGAGCCTCCAAAAATAGAGCCAGAAATAAGGCAAGGTCAATGGAATTGGAGAAAATAGATTAGATTTGAGCATTAGTATGTTGAGTCCAGTTGGAACTTGGTATTTAGTTAGATGCGGGAAGTGAAACTGATGGTTGTAAACTATCTATAGAACAAAACCCACGTCCCTCATTGGAAGCACGTCACGATCTGGCTCAATACACCTTCTAGCCTCAGGTCCACCCACTGCCCACCTTATGGTCTGTGTTCAGTGGTCACCAGACTACTAAACACACCATGCTCCTTAATGTCTATGGGATGTAACATCCTCTTGAACCAGAATGTCCTTCCCCACTACTGTCCCCCTCAGGTGAAATCCTATCCATCCCTAAACCCAGCCCCAAAGTCACCTTCTCTACTTAAGCCCTTGTTGACTCCCTGTCTACCTCCTATAGGGAGACTTAACCACCACACTCTCTGCCACCTAGGACTGTGTTGGTATGTATAGTGCTCATCATAGTATACAGAGGTGAATATTATTCACATCCGTCTTTCCCACTACACTGTGAGCTCCTCAAAGAAAGGTGGTCTAATTCCTTTCATACTCCAAGCTCCTAGCACAACGTTGGCACATAATATAAAATAGAACAATATTTCTTAAAGAAAAGGAGAGAGAGGAAATTCAGTCAAAAGGCTGTTGTAATAATCCAGACAGTCTCATATAAGCCTAGATATACAAGGTGGGACTGGGACTAGAAATTCAAAATTATTAAAATAGAATAGTAGATTGGATGTGTAATTAAATGTAGGGACTGAAAGATAAGAAAAACTTGAAGATGATTCTGACCACGTTTTCTGGCCAATAAGACTGAGAGAACATAGAAGATATTGTAAACATAGGAAGAGGAGGGAAAGGAAAAGGAAGTTAATTTCTATTTCAGACTTTTGAACTTGACATGAAGGGGGACATCAATTTGTAGATTTTAGAAGATAGTTGTATATTTAGAACTGAAACTTTGAGTTCAGGGCTTACAGCATGATCGTAGAAACTGTGAAGTAGATAATATTGAAGGGGAGAGAACCAATAACTGTATTTGGGGTTTTGTCTCTAAGAAATGAGGAAGAGAAGAGAAAGAAGTGAAAGGAATCTGTTGAGAGAGCAGATGAAGCGATCCAAGAAAAGACAGTGCCATGGGAACCAAGAAAGGAGACTAAAAGTGAAGAATGTTGAGTCTGAGCCAGAGAAGGACTGATGGAGCCATTGCCACTGTAACCTCAGAGAGGGCAGCTTCACTAGAACAGTGACAGCAGAATGGAGATGGAGCCAGTGGGAAGAGGGGGTGAGGAGAGTGAGTGCAGCCTGCTCTTAAAAATATTAGTCATAACAAAGCTGAGGGATCTTGCTATACATCCTATAAATCATTTCTAGTTGTGACCTACATTGTCTTCTAATTGAATGTTGGCTCAATCAAATTTCATTAAAGTTTCAACTGCGAACAGCTACTAAGATAATTTTTGCTTTTTTAATTTAAGACATTAAAAATAGAATCTCTGTATAAACCTGGGGTTGGGGTGGAGAAATAGCTCAATGATTCATTTATCCTCTCTTTTAAAGTACATCATTTAAATCTCATTATGAATCAACTAATTTTGGGGGTTTTATCCTAATAAGATAAACCCAGAAGACCTTAAGGAGTTCTTGAGAGAGAGGGGTGGGGTGCGGGAGGCGGTACTACCGTTAAATCCAGTTGGAATTGCATATGTTCAGCTGCTGTAGGGCTGGGGTCAGGGTTTAATTGTGAGCCCTACACACTTGAAGTCATTATTTCTTACTTGGCTTTCTCCTCCTGTCACTGTAGATTGCAGGCTGTATTGTTTAATGTAGCAAAGGAAGAATAGAAATGTCTGCCTTCCTTGCAGTTGAGTACTTTTTATTGTCTCATCCCCTATTTATTACCGAGAAGGTCTGGATTTTAGATCATAATCAGTGAGGCTCATGGCTCTCTTTATCCAGTGCCATGCCCAGCTCCAGGTAGGTTTATTCTACTGAATTTCAAATTGAAGACCTGTGTGTATTAATTTGGTTTTAGCCAATTATATTTTAAATACATTTTCTGAACCAGTTTTAGGAAGTTTGTTAAAATCCAGTTAAAAAGCAGGATTTGCAGAGATCAAAGATATTAATATTCCATGGTGTATATGTGCCACATTTTCTTAATCCAATCTGTCACTGATGGACATTTGGGTTGATTCCAAGTCTTTGCTATTGTGAATAGTGCTGCAATAAACATACGTGTGCATGTGTCTTTATAGCAGCATAATTTATAATCCTTTGGGTATATCCCCAGTAATGGGATGGCTGGGTCATACACCATGGAATACTATGCAGCCATAAAAAAGGATGAGTTTGCGTCCTTTGTAGGGACATGGATGCAGCTGGAAACCATCATTCTTAGCAAACTATCACAAGAACAGAAAACCAAACACCGCATGTTCTCACTCATAGGTGGGAACTGAACAATGAGATCACTCGGACTCAGGAAGGGGAACATCACACACCGGGGCCTATCATGGGGAGGGGGGAGGGGGGAGGGATTGCATTGGGAGTTATACCTGATGTAACTGACGAGTTGATGGGTGCAGCAGACCAACATGGCACAAGTATACATATGTAACAAACCTGCACGTTATGCACATGTACCCTACAACTTAAAGTATAATAATAATAAATAAATTAAAAAAAAAAGATATTAATAACATAATACATCTCACTCTGTCAGTGACATTTTAGAAACTATACTAGATAGATTTCTGCAAAGGAAGTGTTTCTTTCCCAGGGGAAGAAACAGGAATCCCAGGTGAAAGAAGCTTTAAAGAGCTAAGAAACCTGAGGAAAGAGACTTCTGCTTCTAGTAATCGCAGATGAGGGAATTCCTGCTGAAAACCAATTTTAAGAAAAGCTGTAGTTTATATGTAATGTATTTATTTAGACATAATTTACTTATGTATTTTGTTTATTACTTGTTTACATGGTAGCATCTCCCTGCTAGAATATAAGCTACAGGAAGGCAAGAATGTTTGTTTTGTTCAATGATACATCCCAAGCACCTGGAACTCTATCTGGTACATACCAACTGCCCCATAATTATTTGTTGCATGAGTGAACAAATTATCTAAAACTTCATAAGTCCTGGGAGCATTTCACTTTACTACCACAGGGTAGCTCTCTTTAATGTCCCGTCCTGTCCCTGCCCCTTTACTCTCTCAGACCTCTTTGTTCTCCCACCCAGTGCACTTGTACTGCATCTCACTCCCCCAGAGAACACAACCCAGGGGAGATCTCCTGCTCCACTGTTTAATGAAAAGAATCCTCCATTATCTTTTGTTCATTCTCGCCCCATGGAGTGGACATGAGAGAAGGGTCCCATGGCCCTCTTGGTCTTGGTTGGAACAGGAGTGCAATGAAAACTGGACATCCATCTTAGGACTTAATCCTACTGAGACCATAAACTGGAAGAGGCGCTCAATATTAGCATGGCTTCTGTGGCATCTTGATGAGTATCATGGGCTCCACACTTAAATATTAATATCTTATTGTTTTGATGATGATGATGATGTTCATTGACCCAGGGCAAAAGGTAAAGGTTGTATCATAAAGCTGATTTATTCAATCTCTGTGGTTGTTTACCCCATCCCCTTATTGAACAATTAAAATGCCTGTAAGTATTGTATTGAGAAAGAAAAAAAAAAAACTTAGGCAGAAGATATCATATTACCCATCCCTATGTGACATTTTGGCTGGCCAAGCCATAATGGCCAAAGAGGAGCAGCTGTCAAAATGTAAGTGGGGTTAGAAAAGAAGAGAGGAACTTGCACTTTTGTACCTACAAGGACCCTCTTTTCTCCTCTGGTAGCCATGGAAACCACTCGTTGGACCTCTTTTCAAGAGACCCTGCATGGGGAGCACAGTTGACTGATAGCTCCAACTGCTGCTCCTTCAAGTCCACCATGGCACTCATGCCCAGGCCATGTTTCCTCCAGACTTCTCCAGGTAGAGATGGAGCAGGTGGGGTTGCCAGAGGCAGGCCATCAGGCCATCTTGACTGATGTGGGACTTCTAATGCTTCCAGGTCTGAAGGCTCACCTGCCACTTACTGCTCCCTCCTCCATTATCCTTTACAGGAGTTTCCTCCCCATAAATTTCTTGTGTATCGAATCCTGTCTTGGCATCAGCTTCTTGGAGGACTTGAACTGATATGCACTCAACAGCCAGTAAATCCTGCTAATTCACAAAATCCTCGATTATCAGTACTAAAGAAAGACACTGTGGGTGAAGATGTCATCTTCTAAAAGACTTACTGGGGATAATCTACCACCAAATGTAGGTGGCAAATGCCACCTTTGATCACATAATGGAATCAATGAAGGAGGTTATTGATCTGGTTCAGAGGTGACTTTAGAATGTCCCAAACCCTTTAAATATGTGTGTGTTGAGTATGTGTGCAATTCTCCTTGAAGAATATTTATAACTTTTATCTCATTAATCTACAAAATTATCAGCAGTGGCAGCTAATTGTCAGTTAACTGGGTAGTTCACAAGTCACATTAACATGAAATCTGTGTTACATAACTTATTTTATGCAATAATAGTCATGCCTCCATTTTTCACTCCAAACTAAGTGAACTTTAGTCATCTGAGGAGCTCTGCAAACTAAGCCTCTAGTACAAAAACAATCAGTACTGCATTCTTCATCTAATACTGAACTTTAAAAGAAAACATGCTTTAATTTAAATAGTTATTAACATGAAAGAAGTAAGTAATTGAGAAATCAGTAGGTTAATTTTTCATATTAGGGAATTAAATCTCAGTAGAAAATGCTTCAACTCTTAGCCCAGACAGTGCTTAAAGTTAATCCACTGGAAGATAGTGGAAAAACAAAGCACCTCTAGCAGCTGTTCTCAAGGAGAAGGTTTATGTCAGCACCGCTCACATCCACTATACTCAGAACATTTGTGTCAGCAGTATAAATGCTGGCATGTCAGCATCTCTGTTTTATACCTACCCCCAAAATGTGCATAGTTTAATTAGACCAAATACAGAGAATGGTTTGTTGATAGCTGATCCTGAAAATAATAGCTTCCTAAGGGAAACGTTCCTGCGTGACCCTGGGGGACCATCTGATACTTGTCAGTGAAAAACCAGCCCCTCGTGGCTTGTTCCCTACAGGAAACTCTTCTCAGAAAGTAATAACTTTACTCCTGAATCTAGTGGAATATTTTTGGTGAGTTGGGACCAATAATTTGTCTGGACACCCACAGACATCTGTGCTCTGCTACTACCAACTTTAGCTGAGCACTCTGAATTCCTCCCTATGCAGGTTTATCTTGTTCTATGCTCAATTTCAATGTGAAAAAGAAAGCTACAGAGAGAACTAACAGAATAACAGAACAGCCCTATAGTCCACCGTTAGGTTAAAATAGGTGAGGCCTTCAAAGGGACAGCAGGTTCCTTGGAAGGGAGAGTAACTCCATGGGCAGAGAGTGATTTAAGGACAAATGGAGAACTCATTTTCTTTCATCCTGGAATGTTTTTTGAATTTGTTTGGTCCTTACCTTGGTAGAAAACTCTTGCTCAACACTCTCAATGTCTCAGTTCCTAGTCGTGAGTGGTAATTTTAGGAAACAGCTCAAGTTCTTTCTTCAAAAACTGAGGGAAGAGATTTTGTTGGGTGGGGGAAGGTTAACAGTTGCATAGTGCTTAGGTTGCTGTCATTTCAGTCACCAAGGGGAGAATTAAATCCAGTTAAGGTTTAGAAAATATTGAATCATTTGAAACCCTTTCTGTGGAGAATAAGGTGCTAGGAATAGATGTCAGAGGAGAGTTAAAATAAAACTGCGTTCAGACTTTTGAAGCAGAAACCAGAGATTTCTCTATAACAATGACAACCAGATACTAACTTCTGATGAAACAGTCACCACCTCCAGCTAAGTTCCTTCCTGACCACTAGCTGAGTTCCTTGTATTTCAGTTTCTACTGGCACCTTCTTTTTCTAAAAGGAGCTGTCACCTAAATCCTGAATTAAAACATTTGTTCTGAAACACACACACATACGCACACACGGATACTTTTAAAGCATTACTGTTCATTGCAGAGATATCATGGGGTAGTCAGCAAGTGTAATGTGGTCATCATAAATTCAGATCAAGTGAGGGCCCTTTTCTTGGGTTTTTGACTATTTACTAAAAAATCTTTTTACCGGGGCTCTGAAAGAGACCCAGAAAGAAAAATAGAAAGCTTAACTTGGGGCCACAAATGTCCTCACACAGTAGCAGTTAATGCTTCTGCAAATGCCTGTGGCTATGACCCCACTGACTCTTTAAAAGAAAAAAAAAAGTATGCAAATCTTTCTTTCCAGTTTAACCAATGTCTGTTTCACATTTTAAAGATATACTTTCATAGTCATAATTCTGGAAAAGTCAGTTATGGACATGAGGATCAGGGTAAAATATATTAGGTGTCATATGTTACTTTGTTAACACAGAGTAATAATTTTTACTTGCACTGCATCTTTTTGGAGAATCGCAAATTGCTTTACTGCTGTCACTGCAGAGCCACTATTCAATCATTTTGAGGAATTATAAAAGACATTAAAAAACCTCTGAAGATGAAAGAAGGAAAATGCTTTTCCAATCTAATAAGAAAGGAAAAAGAAGTGTCACAGGAAATTACAGACTGCTGGACCTATATGAGTACCAGAGCAAATGATCAAACAAGCCCTTATAATACTACATAAGATACATAACAGTGACACAGCTTTCTGAAGAGCATCATACAAACTAGGATTACGTGGGGTTTTTTTGAAGCAGTTTTAATGCCAATAGATTTCTGAGTTCATTGCATTGAATAAGTAACAAGGCGTCATGGACTGGGAATAAGAGACATGGATCTAGCCTTGTCTCTTCCCCACGTGACTCTGAGTAAATCACTCATCCTTTTATTTCTTGGACTCTCCTCCCATAAAATCATATAATATTTCTTACTTGTCAACATCCCTTGAACTAGAGCCCTTGAGAAGTTTAGGGCTGGGGCCCAAAATCCTCAGGCTATTTGTCTGTCTAGTAAATGCCGTCTAGGGTGGCTGCTTGGCTTGCAGGATACCCACTGCTGAAATTCATCCCTTTCATGCAGGAG
Source organism: Theropithecus gelada (assembly GCF_003255815.1). Taxonomy (NCBI): domain Eukaryota; kingdom Metazoa; phylum Chordata; class Mammalia; order Primates; family Cercopithecidae; genus Theropithecus; species Theropithecus gelada. The sequence goes on along the minus strand of NC_037671.1, from coordinate 70,332,811 downwards.
GTTTGGGATTGAAAATGGCCATATCTAGACCTCAGGATCCCACTCTCCTTTCCTCTTGTCCACTGCTGATTAGTGTAGACACAGACACTTTACTCAAACTCGGTTGATCAAATTCTCTCTCCCAGGACGCTGAATGGAAAGACAGAAAGGCATACAGTGATTGGAAATTGTCAATCTAGAGGGTCACAAGACATTTAAAATTGTGAAATATAATAGCATAGAATAAAATAGATCAGAGGGCGGTATTCTCAGCATCTCTTCCCACCACTCATTGCAGTGGCTTCCTCACAGTGCGTAGGACTAGCTGGGGCCAGCAGTGCTAGTCAGAGATTCCCAAGGTCCCATTTCCTATTCCTCCTTTTTGGAATGCTGCACTCTACAACGCTTCACCCTCACCTAGGATCAACCAGGTGCCCCCAAAGAGTTGAATCTCATGCCTGTGGGCTCATCCTGGGGCCCTGTGGCTGGACCCTAGTTCCAGGAGGTGGCCTGGTGAGGGAATTACTCTTGCTGGCTGGCACAGGATTTCTTTTGTGGAATTGTATGAGATTGGGCTGCTAGAATAGTGCTGAGACATTGATTTGGGAGTGCTGCACACCCTATGGGGTCCTGTCAGTGGGCATCACTAGTGGTAAGAATAAGGCTTGTTTTGTGAGACTTTCATTTCATATATATAATTATGTAATTTCCACATAAATATTATATAGATATTTATATAAATATTTTCTATATAAAATTCTTATTTAATAGAGAATTTTTATTATGTGTTGATATTATAAATTTATATTTATATATATTAAATTAACATACAATACATTTCTTATTGTGAGTCATAATAAAAAATACTGCCCTTGGTGAGCTACCACCTTCACCTAAAAATGTATTAATGTATGTAAAACCAGTGTGGGTAAATGGCAGTAGCAACACCTAATACAATTATAGTTTAATTATCTCAATCAAAACAATAACTTACAAAAGGCAGAAATGAAGAAGAAACTTTTTTGGTTTTTTTGGTAGAGACAGGGTTTCACCATGTTGCCCAGGCTGGTCTCGAACTCCTGGCCTAAAATAATCCACCCTCCTCAGTCTCCCAGATTGCTAGGATTACAGGTGTGATCCACTGCTTCCAACTGAAGGAGAAACTTCTATACCACGATATACAATTGCCAGTTATGCTGATTTGGATTCATTCATGAGTCTAATAAACAAAATAGATGGATTCTTCCTTTGAGAACTGAATTTCTAGCAGGGCTAGAAATTCTAAGGTCAAAACAGGCAAGTCCTAATGGTGACAGGTCGCCTAAACTGCAGTTCACAACTGCATTTCTTAAACAAAGCCCACCATTTCAGGGCCCTTGCAGATGTCTGAGTCTAATCATTATTGCGAAGACTTGAGTTTAACCTTCTCATTTCACTACCTCTACCCTATCTACTATTTCAAATTGGCATTTTAAAATTCTATTATATTATTGATCAACAATGGAATTGTAAAATTCCATCATTTTATCATTTAAATAAGATCTTTTAATTCCATGTGAAAAATAAAATCAGTCGAGATAAGTGAAAAATCAAAATTTCAAACAGTTTTATATTTGCATGATTTCTAGAAATGTCAGCTATAGCTTAAAATCTTTCTTAATCTATTCAGTCAGTTGTGTTGAGAGTCAACATGTTAGCCCTGTCAGTGCCTGGTCAAGCCTGAAAGAATCAAACTCTATGACTCAAGGCTAAAAGGAAAGTTTTAATGCTTGAAAACCTGTCAACTACCTCATGATTTTTTCCAGTTTATGGAACTCATTATAGTAGTATTCCTTCCTCTTAAAAATTCATCCATAACTTACTGTCAGATACACTTCCTTCAATTAAAGGTTATTCTTCCTCATAATGTTTCCAAATGTGTACTCCTTTTTTCTTTAAAAATCCTGAAGTTATTAACAAAAATAAGAAAATAGGCTTGATCATCAGATTCGTTGACAGCTAGCATCACTCTCCCTGCCATTTTTTTCTTTGAGACACCACAACCTTTTCATGTTCACGCTGTCTGTGCATGTTTATGACATCTATCACCAGAAACCATACCTGCTAGGGTAAAGATATGGCACCAGAGGAGGGAGAGACATCGCCAGCCAAATCCCTTGTAGATTATGTCAGAGTGAGTGATGATGGTGGAAGCTTGTAGAAGAACAGCAGAACCTGTGGGATCCTAAGATGCTTTATCTACATCAGAATTTGTGCAAGCCTCCTGTGCTGAACATTTTCTTGAACATTTTTCATATTCAACATAAGCCAAAATTCCATCTTTAAGCCAGATCATTCCACATCCCAACTTACTCAACTAAGGCTATTTTTCAATGTTTTTGTCATCTTGTTCGATGGGTACACGATGATTTGGTATTTAGTTCTGAGTCCACTCAATATTTTTAGGAGATCACAGTCTTATAAGAAAGTGACATAAAGAATGGGAAAATGCAAGTATTGGCTTGTCATTGTCACTATCTTTTTTTCAGAGAAGGGAACACTTGAGATCTCTTTTGCCTTTATTCCAAATTTCTGAGCATAGCTGCAAGGTTCTTCATGATTTGTCTCACCTCCCATTATTGCTTAGTTCTGGTAGTTCTTTAAAATCTACTCTACATATTATCCATTGCCTACCACATTCAGTTTGCAGTCACCTGCTCCAGGTGAACATGAGCAGGGAGGTGTGTGTGGCAAACAACCATTTTGCTATGGTTTAGCATTTATTGCCACTTTGAAGTTATGCTTTTGGCATTATCTCCAAATGATATTATATAGATAGTCACATAAATACACTGACAGGGTATGTCATCATTCAGCTATTCATCACACTGTCTTAAACATGCAACATTGGTGGCCCATACTGCCTGGATACCTTCTTTAGATAAATCCTATGATTTCTTGTAAACAGCATTTTTATGTGTGTGTGCTAGTGGTTTGTATTTGTAAATATAGCAACTCAAAATATAACACAATTTTTATGTATTTGTTTTGACATTTCCTCAGTTTTTAATAATCTAGGACCCCCAACTGAAAGTCGTCACAAGCTCTGTAATATTTGTTTTCTACAACTTTTAAGTTCCAGGGTGCATGTGCAGCATGTGCAGGCTTGTTACATAGGTAAATGTGTGCCATGGTGGTTTGCTGCACAGATCAACCTAGGTATTAAGCCCAGCATCCCTTAGCTATTCTTCTTAATGCTCTCCTGCCCCCCATCCCACCACACAGGCACCAATGCGTGTTGTGCCCCACCATGTGTTCATTGTTCTTATTGTTTAGCGCCTATTTATAAGCGAGAACATGCAGTGTCTGGCTTTCTGTTCCTGTGTTAGTTTGCTAAGGATAACAGCTTCCAGCTCCATCCATGCCCCTGCAAAGGACATGACCTCATTCCTTTTTATGGCTGCCTAGTAATTTATGATGTATATGTACCACATTTTCTTTATCCAGTCTATCAGTGATGGACATTTGGATTGACTCCATGTCTTTGGTATTGTGAATAGTGCTGCAGTGAACATACACGTGCATGATTTATAGAATATAGAATGATTTATATTTCCTTGGATATATACCCAGTAATGAGATTGCTGGGTCAAATGATATTTCTGCCTCTAGATCTTTGAGGAATCACCACACTATTTTCACAATGGTTGAACTAATTTAAATTCCCACCAGCAGTATCAAAGCATTCCTTTTTCTCTGCAACTTCACCAGCATCTATTGTTTCTTGACGTTTTAATAAGCGCCATTCTGACTGGCACGAGATGATATCTCATTGTGGTTTTGATTTATATTTCTCTAACGATCAGTGATGTTGAGCTTTTTTTCATCTGTTTTTTGGCCACATGAATGTTTTCTTTTGAGAAGTATATGTTCATGTCCTTTGTTAAGTTTTTAATGGTTTTTTTTCCTTGTAAATTTGTTTAAGTTCCTTGTAGACTCTAGATATTAGACCTTTTTCAGATGGATAGATAGCAAAAATTTTCTCACATTCTGTAGGTTGTCTGTTCATTCTGATAGTTTCTTTTGCTGTGTGGAAGCTCTTTAGTTTAATTAGATCCCCTTTGTCAATTTTTCCTTTTGTTGCAATTGCTTTTGGCATTTTTATCATGAAATCTTTGCCTGTGCCTATGTCCTGAATGGTATTACCTAGATTTTCTTCTAGGTTTTTATAGTTTTGGGTTTTACATTTAAGTCTTTAATCCATCTTGAGTTAATTTTTGTCTAAAATGGAAGGAAGGGGTCCAGTTTGAATTTTCTACATATGACTAGCCAGTTATCTGTCCTGCAACATTTATTAAAAAGGGAATCATTTCCCCATTGCTTGTTTTTGTCAGCTTTGTCAAAGATCATATGGTTGTAGGCATCTGGTCTCGTTTCTGAGTTCTCTATTCTGTTCCATTGGTCTATATGTCTGTTTTTGTACCAGTACCATGCTGTTTTGGTTACTGTAGCCTGGTAGTATAGTTTGAAGTTGGGTAGTGTGATCCCTTCCGCTTTGTTCTTTTTGCTTAGGATTGTCCTGGATATTTGGCTCTTTTATGGTTCCATGTGAATTTAAAAATAGTTTTTTCTAATTCTGTCAAGAATGTCAATGGTAGTTTAATGGGAACAGCATTGAATCTACACATTACTTTGGGCAGTATGGCCATTTTCACGATATTGATACTTCCTGTTCATGAGCATGGAATGCTTTTCCATTTGTTTGTGTCATCTGTGATTTCCTTGAGCAGTGGTTTGCAGTTCTGCTTAAAGAGGTCCTTCACTTTCCTTGTTAGCTGTATTCCTAGGTATTTTATTCTTTTTGTAGCAATTGTGAATGAGAGTTATTTCATGATTTGGCTGTCTGACAAGCTCTGTAATATTCTTTTACACATCCCTGTTTTGGTATTTGCTGTCTTCTTTCTGTTCTTTGCTGTTCTTAAAGAAGCAGCTCCAACTTACATCCTACTCTTGGGCGGAATTACTTTGCTCTCATAGTACATATCTTTATTGCAAACCATCCCATTATGCATTGTGTGTCTATATGTGTGCCTACCTGTCCCTCCCATACACTGTGAAGACTCAGTGTTACCTTTGTTAAATGTGAATCACCAGAACAACAGAATCTTTTCATTCACCTACTAAAAAGACCAGCAGGTATCCAGGACCCACTGAGCACTGTGGCTAGGCAGCATCTCTCAGAATGTCTGCATACTTCAGTTGCCCCTTTTGAGTTGCATAGTAATCAAAAGTCTATTGCATTTGTTCTCACATCTTTATAACAGTTTTACTAGTTATCATAAACAAGTAATCTCATTAAATATTAAACAAACATAAAATGAGCACAGCAAAAATGAAAGTTTTATTTCTGTGAAATGTATTCTGAAAGCTTTGGGAAAACTTGATAAAGGAAATCACAAAACAAACAAAAATATCCTGACAAATTAATTATGGGAAATACCATTATACATAATTGAAGGGAAATTTTTAAACATCCAGATGGATTCTTCCCTCAGATATATGGCAAGTATCATTAAATCTTTGCTCCATTTTAAAGAAGTCACAGTTGAAAAGTGTGATGCATGGATGGGTCAGTTTTTATCAAGAAGAACAAGCTAGAGCTCCAAACAACAGTGTCAGACTAATAATTTTTTAAAAAGGTCCTGGCTTTACATCACAAGATTGGCAAATTAATTAAAGGTATAATAAAAATGTTTAAGAAATATTCTTTTTAACCTTCTTTAATCCATGTTTAAACATGAACTAGCAAATCCTTGATAAAAGGCCTTCTACTGAACTTTGCCCTGATTCCTAACCTTTGCTGCTAAGAGTGAGTAAAAACAATAGAAACTAAAGGAAAGGAGGAAACTCCTCTCTGATGGGGAAACTGAAATGTGACTGACGTGCTGCCTGTGGTTATGAGTCACCCTGTGGAGGACTCTGGGGTAAATGAGATGTGAGAGATGGAGACAGAAAGCCTGCTGATTTGGGCCCCTTAGAGTTGCTCCCAAGACCAGGCACACACCTTTTGTTCTAGAGTTGACCACACAAACAGCATCTTTTCCTTTGTATTTAAGTTCTTTAAAGCTGGGTGTGTTTCATGTGTAAACAAAAAAGTCTGGGTAATAATAATTTTAAAACCTCAACTTTATATATTAAGGAATTACTAAGGAATCTTTTAATTGACTCAACAATATTACTGGATGTAATATTACTGGACATCTCTTCTGTGCCAGGCTCTGAGAATGGAACAGTGAACAAATTAGACAGTCCAGGTTCTCCTGGAACTTACAGGCTAGTGCTCCAAGGGCTGTAATGGATTGCAAATATAAATTTTGTATTTACATCACACTAATGTTTATATCATAATATTATTGCATTCATTATGTGTTTATAGTTCACAGATCCAACATGGACCTTGAAGAACATGTGAATATTTTCAAGGGAGTAGCCATAAACCTTTAGTTGAATGCCAGTGAAAATAATTACATATTCCAAATCATATTCCTGTGCCATTGTCAGATTCAGAATTTGGTGTTAAAGGAACTGTAAGACTTAACAAGCAAAGCAATTTCTTATGTTCTCATGATATAAATACACAGAGAGTAGCCCCACGTGGGTTGGTTATTGCTGGGTGACAGCACTTGTAGAAATTCAGAACTGGAAGATGCCTACAGATAAGGAATGTGAAGCACAGAGGAATTAACTGGTGTATTCATGGTCAGCCAGACTGCAAATGTGGCAGATCCCACAGGTGTTCAGATACTCGGTAGGTCACCATGGCTTGAAAATATGTCACAAACAGTTTGTTACTACTAATAAAAGAGTAACATTTGAAAATTATTACTTTTTTCAGAAATTAGGTCACATTTTAATTATTCCTGTAACATGCTCATTTGCATTCTTGAGCAGAAGAATGAATCAGCCTATTCCCTGCTTGTGAGCCAGAAATTGCACATTCCCTGGGAAGTTCCTGAGAGAAGATTGTGCAAACAGAGATTACGAGTCATGTTTCTTGTCACTGGACACATAAAGGCTAAGAATCATGTGAGCTGGTAGAAAATCCAGGGCTAGAACCCAGTATCTTGAGTTTTTTAAAGAGTCTTGTTTTTAATCAGCTTATAATAAAGGGTAGGATGGACTCTCAGTCTTTAAATATGGATGAGAAAATTTAACATGTGATTATTAGTGGCCCAAGAGAAATAAACCCACATCAAATGAAGCTCAGTTTGTGATATCTCTAGAATACTTTCTTTCTCTGTTCCTCAACGATCTGGTGAGAATTGTCTAACTTCTGCTTGTTGTAGAGGAGGTTAATACTTTGCCCAAACTTGGGCTTCATCACATGGTATTAGAACATGCCACCTAAAGCCCTATTCAAATACCTCAAATAAAACAAAATATCATTGATTTGGGCCCAATGCTGTAAACTTCAGTTTCCAAAAGCTTTCAGTGTCAATTACCTCCCACAGCAAAGCAGTCCACAAGCCTCTTGATGATGCTCAGAGTCTTATATCATCAATTGCAGGCCTGTTTATACTTCACAATAAAATCTAATTTCTTGTAGTTACTGTTAGAGTTAGGCTGCTTAATGAATCGAATTCCTAAAGAAAATGACGAACTCAGAAGTAAACCTGAACTTATTAAAACAAGCTTGCAATCCAAATTTCCAGCAGCAATGGGACTTCCTAATTCAGTTCATTCAATACATGCTACTCAGCAGTTTTAAGGATATAGTTTGCAGAATATAGTGAGATCTCTTCCCATTAGAGGTAAAAAGTGAATGGAATGCAATTCATACAATATTAATAACTTGCTCTACTTTACAGCTTAGTAATAAAGTTATTTATGCTCCCAGAGGCGTTTCATGACGTTCGCATTAGAAAGATGGCAGTAGACAGGTGGGCCGGGCCTGTGACATTTAGAAATAGCAGAACTGTAACACCTTCCTGCAAGGCTACATAGGACGATGGCTAAGGAGAATTACCCTGGGACAAAATATTTATACGCAGCACACTGAAGAAGAGACATAGACTCTAAATAAACCTCTGTCCTACTTTTTGGAACAAGTTAATAGCAAAAACTGTAATTTAGACGAACATAGTCTGGACATAGATCAACTAGCTACCGCACCACAAATTTATCTTTCCCAGATCAACTATATCTTTTCAAGATTTAAATTACACATTTCGCCTAGCTCCTCATACATTAACATAAGTTATACTCAACCTCCACCATACACATAGATGAAATTTTTGTCTTTAATTATGTACTGTTTTATATTCTTTTATCCATACTATTTTCTATTGTTTCCTATATTCAGTTCCAAGCACCTAGAAAACAATGATCACATCTTATCCAGTGTTCCTCTATCTCCCATAACACCTGCCACAGTAGTAAATAAAAGACCAATGCTGAAGAAGTATTTGTAAATAAAGAAATAAGATGCCAAAGTTTTGTCTGATAATCATTTTCCATGATCAGATGTAGGATATGCAAACAGAAGGAAGTGGTGTCATAAATAATTCATAGTAGCAGATAATTGGAAGGTCATTTCTATTTTACTTTGAAATGCATTAAGGCTGGCCACAACTTTATAGAACAGCCCACTTATAGTCTCATCAGCAAATGATGAGTTATGTGCTGTGGTAAGCTAAAAGATGAAGAGGCATGGAACACAGTTTCCATATTTTGTCTACACAACATTTATCACCCACTTCCTTCTAGCATCCTATTAGCCTTCTAGGTAATTAGCTCCCCTATTATGTTCAATCCTGTTGGGAAAGTGAATCCAGGCATCACTGGATTCACTAATTTCAACTAATTTATCTGTTGTTCCCTGTCATAGCTAAGGGCTGGTGCATCACTTGTACTTGGCCAATCAGACCCACTTTTCCAGGGCTTGAACTTCAGGCCATGTTATGCCAAGGCAGAAAGGAAAAAGAATATTCCAGGGCTGGTAACATATATGTGCATCCATCAGATCTTGCTCCTAAGACTTAGTGGAAATTTTTAGGTCCCTAAATTCCAAACAAGTTCTGGTAATCTGAGTTTCTAATGAATTCACTTGTAATAGAATATAATAGACTTATTTTCTATTGTTTGCAACCAAAACACCCTAACTGCCCTATTGGGCCAATGCTTCCCTGAGAAATGTGGAAGTGGAAAATCAGGACACAGACACAGCATAGCACAAGGGTAGAGTCTGAGAGGATATGATGAGTAGAATCAGGGTCAGAGAAGGCACAGAAAGTGCGGGAAGGTTGTCATTGTGCAGTAGTCAAAGGTAGGGAGGTTCAGAGGAGGCTGATGCGTAGGGTAAGGTCAAGAATCATACAAAGAAGCAGATATGCCTGAAGCATAAGACCCTGCAACCTCTAGGTGGCTTGGCTCCCAGTGGCAGTTCAATTCCCAACCCTTTTTCTCAGAAGAGCCCACTGTATATTTCCCTGGATTTTCATTCATTTAATAATCTCCTTTGTACTCTTCCAGGGCTTTCCAAAAGGAACATATAGTGATTAAGTTGTGAGCTCTAGGGTCCAACTGCCTATGTGAAAATCTCACTCTGCCACTTATTTAAATTTTCCTATCTGTAAATTGAGGCTACTAATAGGTACCTCATACCTCATAGGGTTTTAATGAGGTTTCAGTAAGATAATCCAAGCACACTGCGCTCAGCCCAATGCCATTCTGATATATCAGAAACAAATCTCATGCATCTCTTCAAATTATCTCTACTTCACACCTCCTAGACAGCCCACATTTCTGGGAATGCAGGGCTCTCACCCTTGGCCAACCAAGGTAGCTGGGCAAAACACCCTGAGCAGCCACCGAAGCTGCCTTGTGATGCAAGCTAGAAGTGACATGGAGTTGAACCCCTGTTGGAGCAAACGCTGATCAATGGAAAAGGGATGAGAGGGAATCAGGCAGGTATATTCCCCTCCTTCCTGCATCCCTGGACTGCTGCAAGGTACAATTTCTCCCTATGACTTATCTGGAGAAGTTCCTGGTAGACCGGCTGAATGACTGGCTATTCTGGACACAGCTCCCAGGAAGCAGGAGCCAAGGTGGTAATGTTTCCCATCCCAGTGATTTCCCATCCGTCTTTGCGTAGTTTCCCTTCTTCCTCATTCTGGCTCCCCTGGTTTTGCACCTGTCATATAAAACTCAGATTTTAAAATCCCTGTTCAATTCAATCTCTACTTTCCAGGTAACCCAGTCCAATATAATATTAATAGTGTTATTATCATCACTTGAACTGGCTGAATTGGGCATCTGTTACTTGAAACCACAGGAGTCAGGATAAAGCAGTGAGGCAGAGTGTGCACTGTCACGCTAAGCTCAATACTGACAAACAGGTGAGCTACTCAGCTACTCAACACTATGACCAGAAAATACTTTTTAGAAGGTATTGAAGGCTTGAAGATAACTTTAAATTCTAAAACTAGATGCTTTTAAAAATAGTTACTAACAAATATAATGATATGTAACAAGATGCTTTATGTTAAAAGCATAGATGTTTCATATATAAATTCTCAGATGAAAACTTTAGAGAAATACTGAATCAAAGAAACAATGTTTTTTTCTTTTTCTCCCTTATGGAAATATTCTTAAGCCATTTACCAGTTTCTTCCCCATACATTGATGCTCATAGTCTTATTCTCTTGAAAAGAAACATTTGCAGGATGATAGTTTGCATGGAAGATAATATTATGAAGTGTTGAACAATACCGTTATATTATCGTAGCTGAGGAGAAAGCTAGTGCAGTTATATGCTATATATCACAGATGTTTAAAAATATAAAATATGTCTTATGGCTGAAAGGAAATAAAAAGGTTCACAATGGTAGTTGCTGGCTAATAAGCAAAAGATAATCTCAAAATGGTGATTATGACACAGATCCTGGACTCAGGCAGAACAGGCTCTAATCCCTGCTCACTGCATTCTAATTTTGTGTCCTTGGCCAAGTTACCCTATAGTTCTAAGGTTTAGTTTTCCTTTCTGCATTATAGTATGTATATAGGAACAATATAGATATAGGTTAGATATATAGATACAGAATAAAATAGATACAGAAATAGGATGGGATAGGTGCGGTAACAGAACCCAACTTAAAGGGCTGCTGGGAGAAATGGAGTCTTCCTCATCTCAGTAAATATTACCATTAGTCACCTACTTGCTCATCCTTGATTTCATTCTTTCCATAGCTTTCTCTTATCACCCACATCTAATCCATCACAAATTTCTATCAGCTCTCCCTCCAAAATGCATCCTGCATCCATTCTCCTCTCTTCTGCCTTCGATGCTGACATCAAAGCTACCATCATCTCCTGCCCAAGGTACAGAAATAACTTCTAATTGTTCCACTCTTCTCCTTATATAATCCGTTTTCCACACCGCAACCAAGTGATCTTTTATAGCATGAATTGCATCATGTTACTCCCTGCTTAAGACCTCCAGAGGCTTTACACTGCACTGAGACTGAGTGGAGAGAATTACCATTGCCCACAGGCTCTCGTGACCTTGCTCTTGCCTGCCTCTCCTCTCTCCTCCTCTAGTCCTCATCCCCAGCTCATAGCACTGCCCTCAAGCACATATGCTGGCCTTCCTTCTGTTCTTTTTTTTTTTTTTTTTTTTTTTTGAGACGGAGTCTGGCTCTGTCACCCAGGCTGGAGTGCAGTGGCGCGATCTTGGCTCACTGCAAGCTCCGCCTCCCGGGTTTACGCCATTCTCCAGCCTCAGCCTCCCGAGTAGCTGGGACCACAGGCGCCCGCCACCTCGCCCGGCTAGTTTTTTTTGTATTTTTTAGTAGAGACGGGGTTTCACCGTGTTCGCCAGGATGGTCTCGATCTCCTGACCTCGTGATCCGCCCGTCTCGGCCTCCCAAAGTGCTGGGATTACAGGCCCTTCTGTTCTTCAAACAGATGCCGTCCATTCCTCCTTCAGGATCTTCATATCTCCCCTTCCTCCTGCTTAGAATACTCTTCTCTCAGGTCTTTGCATGACTTTCTCCTTCTCAGCATTCAGGTTTGTTTTTAAATCCTGCCTTCATAGGCAGACCTAGCCACCTGTCCCTTAGCAGACCCTGCCCCATCACTCTATTCCTTAATGTTGTAATATTTCTTCAAATGACTTCTTGCTATCTATAATTATCTTATTGATTTAGTTATTTAATGCCTATTTACCTAATTTGAATTAAGATCCACTAGAGCAGAGACATTTTCTATCCTGTTTACCACACTACTCTCAAGGCTGAATAGGTGAATATGTGCAGTGCTTAGTATAGTCTCATTTCCCTGGCACTTCCCAGTGCTGGGATCATGAATTGCTTTTATGATGGAAGAAAATATAAGCTACTTTTTCTTTGACCAGGAAATGATGGGTTTTTGTTTTTGATCTGGAGTCCCGCTCTGTTGCCCAAGCTGGAGTGCAGTGGCACGATCTCGGCTCACTGCAACCTCCACCTCCCGGATTCAAGCAATTCTCCTGCCTCAGCCTCCTGAGTAGCTGGAATTGCAGGCACATGCCACCACACCCGGCTAATTTTTTTGTATTTTTAATAGAGAGGTTTCACCATGTTGGCCAGACTGGTCTCGAACTCCTGACCTCAGGCAATCCGCCCACCTTGGCCTCCCAAAGTGCTGGGATTATAGGCGTGAGCCACCGCACCTGGCCAAAATGTTGTTGTTTTTTTTAAGTCATCTGTCCTAATTCCAGGTACTTGGAAAATTCTTTCTCTGTTGTCCTTTAGTAGCATCTTGGATTTCACAATAAAACCTAGTTTCCAAAATACCAGGATAACGTGAAGTGTTCCTGGAGTGGAGACAGAATATGTACAGATAACATGGAGGGACAGCTGGCTGGAATAGACAGTCCTTAGGGCAGGTGTCCAGAGGTGTGAAGTCACAGACAATATTGTCAGGAGCTGCTGTCGAGGAGCTGGCTCACGAGCTGGTGACTATGGAAAATGAAAGCAAGTTCACGCTGACAATGCCCGTAAAGAGCTTTGTGAAGCCATGACAGTGCTCTTCAATTTTAACATGAAGAGAGGGCATGTGAGTTAGCAAGACTGGCCAGAGGCCAGAGCCCAGGGCCAGCAAACCTTTCCCTGCTGTGAGGTGGGCAAGTTAGTTGCTCCAAAAACAACATAAAGTGATTGAGTTCTTTTCTCAAGAGGGAGTTGGAGTTTATCTGCTCTGAGGTACCCTGCATTTAAATCTTTACTATCTGTTCTTTGAGAAATACCCAACTTCTCAGGTGATTGTAGACCTTTTCAGAGTCATCACTAAGGCCCTTAATGCCTTAGAGAGGGTTTCTGATTTGCCTTCATCAGTGTCTCCTTTGCCAGGGATCTGCATTCCCTTAACCTGATCTCAGGGTCAGGAACTGGGGAAGAAAATGAGTTGGAGGTGGCCATAAGGGCCAATCTCAGAAAACATGGCCAAGGAACCAGACACTCCTGGCCAAGGCCCTGAAAGAGAATAAGGTTAGTGGAGAACCTGCATTCATTCTCCTACTAACTGACATAATCCCCAAATCCAAGCCTGGGTAATCTGAAAAAGTCCGTGAAAGTCCTAGGAGCAAAGAAAGCAAACTAATTAACTTCCAGGAGACACTAAGTCTTCCTCCCAGACATCTTCTGATGTCATACACAGCTGGCCACCTGGCGCAGTGAGCAGTGAGTCCCTATGATACAAACCCCAGCATGGTCTAGATCCTGCCGAAGTAATTAACTTATATCAAAAAAGTAGATTCAAAATTAAAACAAAGGAATTTTAAATGTTAAACTGTAAATGTAAAAGTGCACAGCTGCTTATACTAAGTGGGTAAACTGCTTTGAAATTGGTTCTGAATTGGCTTTGGATTCATAATGGGACTTGATTATTTCCACATGGTACTTAGCAGGCACATAAAATTCCACTAATATGAAAGAAATGTATTTTAAATGTTGGTTGATGGAGGAAAGAATACTTTTATATTACTAAAACAAAGACACAATGCAATTCTATGGCAACTGAAGTATATTATCTCAGAATACTGATTTAAAACTTTGAGTAAGATAGAATAACTTAAAATGATCATTTAATATTAATACATATCAAGTTGATTAGGATAGAACCCTTTTTGGTTTGTAAGAAACTGATTTAGACTTTTAAATAAACTTGAATTATGTTTGAAACCTTCTGGGAAAAATATTTCCCAGAGATTGCCAAGACTCCTTGATCTAGGCGTCATTTGCTGTCTGGATTAATTTCCAACATTTAGGTCCTTCTGCATTTGCACTGTGGCTTGTCCATCCTCATGTTACTCTGTCCTGTTTGGACTTTGGTGACATAAAAATAAACAACCATTACTCAGCACAGTTTAATTGCTAATAGTGTCTTAGCCTCTGGAGTCAGTCTAGCTGGGTTCACATCCTAGCTAGGTCTCTTATTAGCTGTGTGACATTGAGCGAATCACTTGACCTTTTGTGAATTTGTTTTATCCTCTTTAAAATACAATACTTCCTACTTCAAAGATTGGAAACCAAAGAAAAGTAATTCAAAATCCCCTTCAACAGGGTCATCCAACTAAAAAAAACTCTTGAGGATTTGCATTGATATGCAATATCGACATGTCCAAGGCCTCCTTCCAGACCACTAGATTCTAGTAATTTGAACCGGCTTCTCCACTCCCTCAGATCAGCTCTGCTTAGTACAGTGTTTGGCACAAAGCAAACATTCAATAAATGTTAGCCAACGTTAGCTGCTCATCTGCTTTCCTTAAAAGCAAAGTCATTTCAACAAACCACCCCTGCGGCCCCAAGACACAGAAGAACAGCATCCAGTCCAAGCCCTCTGGCCCAGGTGGGAAACAGCAATCAGACTCTGCCAGACAAATTGCCTTGATAAATGTGTGCCTCCCTCCTTGGACCACATAGTTATAGCTTTTAGAATTAAAGGTAGCTCCGTGATCATGGTATCTCCCCTGCCAGGTAAGTATATGGAATCCATCATTCTTAGCAAACTATCACAAGAACAGAAAACCAAACACCGCATGTTCTCACTCATAGGTGGGAACTGAACAATGAGATCACTTGGACTCGGGAAGGGGAACATCACACACCGGGGCCTATCATGGGGAGGGGGGCGGGGGGAGGGATTGCATTGGGAGTTATACCTGATGTAAATGACGAGTTGATGGGTGCAGCACACCAACAAGGCACAAGTATACATATGTAACAAACCTGCACGTTATGCACATGTACCCTACAACTTACAGTATAATAATAATAAATAAATTTAAAAAAAAAAATAAATAAATCTCCAGAAAGCAAACTGAAAAAAAAAAAAAAAAAAAAGAATTAAAGGTAGCTCCACTTATGTGCCCCTGTATGCCAGGATATACTTGTCATTTATAACACGATCTCATTGAATCTTTGCTTTTAATATTTGCACTGCTGTGGGAGAACACAAATGTTAATCTCTGATGTTAGTATCTTTAAGGAAAACTAACTTCATTTCCCAAGTTCCTCAACTAATGATACTTTTTTTTGTATCAGGATTTGATAAGTATGCAGTGATTCAGTATTCAATTATAGTCTTGTTCAGTATTTTTATGAGAGAATTATGACCTTCAAAAAAGTTAGTATGTAAAGTGTGGCAAAAATTTTAACTCATTTTTTAGGCTTTACTTTTTATTGAAATGTGACATACATACCAAGAAGTGCACACATAATAACTAAACAATTTGCTATATTTTCACAAACTGAACACAACCATGTAACCGTTATCCAGATAAGAAAACAAAAGATTATCAACATTGCAGAAATACACTTTGTACTCCCTTCCTGTCACCAACCCCTCCCCAAAGGTAACCATCATCCCGACCTCTAACCTCGCTGGCGTGTTTTCCCTGTATTTGTACTCCGTATGTATATAGAATCACAGAGCAGAAACTCTTTTGCATCTGACTTCTTTCACTTAACATTCTGTTTGTGAAAATTGGCCTCATTGCCATGTATAGTTGTAGATGGCTCATGATCATGACTATGTAGAATTCCATCTTTGAATACACCATATTTATGACTTCTGCTATTGATGGGCAGTTTGAAGATGTTATGAATAGTTTACGTCTTTTGGTGCACATATGTACACACTGCAGTTGAGCATCCACGCCGGAGCTCATTGCCAGGACACAGGGTATACATATGTTCTGCTTTAGTAGCTACTGACAAATCATTTTCCAAAGTTATACCTGTAACAATTTACAGCCCACTATCAGTGAATGAGCATTCCATCCACTGTTCTTCCACGTTCTAAACAAAACTTGATATTTTTCATTATTAAAAAATTGTTTGCCATTCTAACTAGTATGTTTCAGGGCATCTTTGACTTACTCCTAAGTCAAAGTTCTTAAACCTATTTTTTCTCTGTGGCACAAAGTCTGCAAATTCTATCACACTCCCTGGTGGTGATGCAGAAGGACGATGCACGCAGACTACACTGAGCCACCTGGAGCACAATCTCAGCACAGTTTCACAACCTGAAATACACAAATCTTACCCATGCAAAAAAAAAAAAAAAAGCCTGGGAAAGTCACATAGAGCTTCACTCAAAGTCTCTTGAGGAAGAGGTGGTGGGAGAGCTATAGCACACAATACACAGCAGGGTTTCCTAAGGATGCTTTTCCCACTGTCGTGTCAGGTGCCGCCTTCCTCCTCAGGACTCCCTTCTCTTGTTCTCCTCTTTTCCATGCTTGGACTCCTCTCCTCCTTTTATCCCCATTCCTTTCTTTGATCCTTTATGTTCAACTGTTGACTCCCAGGCTCTCTCCCCGTCATTCCTCATCCTGGACAGCATTCCTCAAGTCTAAGAGGATGGTCTGGCCAAAAAATAGCCCTTTCTCCCTAGAGAGAGAAAGAAAGGCAGATTGTAAACATTGTAACTGAATTCTTCCTCCCGTTAGTACTTGTGCAGCAGAGGTTTTTGAAATACCAGTGTATGCTGCACTCTTAGCTTCACCTATCTCCCCTGGTAATCCCTTTCCATGGGTATCTTGACCAGGCAGAGAACAAAACAGCCCAAACCCAAAGGACTTTTTCACTCTTTTGTGAAATACTAAATCCTCAAATGGGATTTTGCTGGGAGTCCTGGAAGAGGACGGGAGAACAGTGTATTTAAGAAGCAGAAATGCTGAGAGAAGGAATTTCTTTCTCATGCTGTGGAAGGAAGCACGAGATCTGAGGACTCTGCAAGTAGCAGGAACTTGGGCTGCACTCTGTGGCAGTGCTAGAAGGTGGTGCTGGCCACATCTAGTCTAGGTAAGTCTACATAAGAAGACTCTGCGCCAACTGAAAAGGTCCCCCCTCTAGGCAGATGTAGCCCAACAGGCATACAGCTTGATGAGCAGCAGATGGTACCTTTGTCCAGAGGAAAATGGATCAGCCCATGCCAAGGCACAGGGCCTGGCTGCCTCTAGGCCCCCTCATACCCTCAATCTAGCCCTGTGGACAGTGCACAAAATGCACCTCTGTGTCTCTACAGAAATATAGCCAGACATCAGAGGGAAGCCTCTATAGTGCACCTAGGGAGGAGAGACCCCAAGTGTTGACAACCTCAGCTTTAGCAAAAGCCCAATACCCCCCTTACTATGGAGCAGAGAGCCACGACACTGTCAGGAACCACAGATGTTGAAGTTTAACTGTGATTTGTCAGCTGGGGTCATAATGATCTAGCAAGTAGAGACCTTGGTCTTGATCCCATACCATTCGACTTCCTGGATATTGATACAATTCTGGAAGATCAGGGATCCCGAAAGTAATTGAAATTTGGTTTCCTGGCAGCCTGGTGAGGGGGAGTAAGGGTCTGTTTAATTTGATTTAAAGGCAATAAGAACTGGGATGTTTCTTACATACTTGAGTTGATTTGCTACACCTATCATACCTGAATTACAGTTCCTTTTAAAAAATAAACCATTTTTGTTTAGTGAAACTATGAAATTTAACATGCAAATGACAACAAAATGACTTCTGTTTAGGTCTACATACATAGTTTTTTATTTAGTCCATGTAAACATTAGAATGCATTCTTAACTTCGAATGTAATCCTGTACAATTTTATTGACATTGTTCCTAACAAGAGGTTATAGTGCTCATCATATAAAACATGAGGAATTCAAGATTATAATGGGCAAGGGCCTGACATTTCCAAGTATTCACTTGGGTACTAAAACAGATTACTTTTCAATATTGTCTCCTCGTGGCACTGCTTTTCAGATTATTTTCTTTTTTTTTTTTTTTTTTTTACCTGAAAAGCAGAAATATCTGAAATGTTACTGCTCTATTTACAGTTACTCTGAACTATTTGCAAGCATCTACAACTGAAATGTTTGCTTTTTTAATAAACAGTAGTGATTAGTTTTAATGACACTTAAAAGACTAGTACTTGAACATTATATAGCTTACTTTTGTGACAGCCAAATTAATGATTGAAATTGAAAATTAATTTTATAACTCATTGAGAGGAACAAATATCACAGTCAGAGACATCCAAAAATACTTAATAAAAATTAAATGAATATCATTCTCATTTAACCTAAAATAAAGATGATTTTCGAATAGCTTTTCCTTGTGAAAAAAAAGTCCAGATAATAAAACAAATATTTACTTAAAACATGTGACACCTTTTTTTCTTGTAAACTTTTCACAAAAAGGACTGGAAGAAGAATTATTTTATCTTATTAGAGTGAATAAAATCATAATAATAAGAATGAAAAAATCTGATATTCAATTATGCCATAGATCTTTAGGTTCCTTTTCTCTCAAGAGTTCATATTTGAACGTGGCTTATCTTCACATAGTCCATTTTCTAGAATGGTAAAAGACAAATATGACCATTCCCAATGCTTAAACAAGAAAACTGGAGCACCAAGTTTTAATAAATTCCTCAAGACCATAGTCAACTATTAAATTCTCCATATAAATGTACACTTTAATGCCTCCATGTTTTTCTTTTACCATGGGATGATTTTTCCTTATTCTCTCTGCTTCAAAGTGCTTTTTATACTCTAAGATCAAACTGGAATATTACCCTCTTACATCAAACCCTCCCTAACCTTCAGGCAGAAATAACTGAATAATCATTTTCACCAATTTCATTAGCTTTAATTATAGAATCTTATCCCTTTGAATTTTGAAGAGGTTTTTTAACTGTGTCCCAGTACACGCCAAAACTGTATAGAAAATACACCAAAATTGTTACCTCTGATTGTGATTGTGAGTTGTACCATGTATAACTTTTCAGTTTTTCTATATTTTCTAAATTTTCTGTAAAGGTCATATAATTTATGATTAGAAAAAGCAAAACAAAACAAATATGACATATTAAGTTTTATGAGCTATAATTTATAGCTGAGAAAAACCAATACTCTAAGACTAAGCCATAAGTAGAGATATCTGAGGATGAATAAAAGGACTTTGGATGAAGGAGGAACAAAAAATCCCCAAAGAAAAATGTTACCACCTTCATATATTATATCTGCATACTATGCCCGTTAGGCAGCTCGGGTTGTCAAATAGACCCTTGGAATACCTCCATCAGTTTCAATAAGGGTAAGACAATAATCCAAATGGACAGATGACTACTGACAAAACTAATCTACCTTCCTTAAATGAAATGAATGGAATAACTTAGAGCCTTCTGGGGAAACATAAGACTCAGTGAAGAGTCAATCTCAAATGGCTGGAGCTCCAGACTAAAGCTTCCTGCTCTCAAATGTGAAGCTGAATCTAAAAACGGCCAACAGTGCCCGCTCATGTGTACTGAGTAGGGGAAAAGCCCAACTGCCACATGAAGAGGCCCCAAAGTACTGTGGCATAAAGAAAAGAAGGCTCCCCTCTCTCTCATAAACTGTCCGGAGGAGAGCGGTCTGGTCTGGGGCAGCTCTGTTCCTTGCAGCCATGTAGGCACCCAGTTTCTTTCCACAGTTTCTTCACCACAAGGCAGGGATTAGAACACTACAGGCCATGGACCAAATCCAGCCTGCCACCTGGGTTTGCACATAACATTTTATCAGAATAAAGCCATGCCCATTTGTTTACATATCATCTTTGGCTGCTTACACACCATACAGTAGAGACTGAATGGTTACAAAGCTGAAAATATTTACTATTTGGCCCTTTACATGAAGAAAAAGTTTGCCCACCCATGTTCTAAAATATGACCATGCTGAGCACGGTTGGAGGCAGATTTAAGTTCCAGCTTGTGAAAAGAGCACCCAGCCAGCATTACTAGGCCCAAGCTCAGACGCAGCACATATCACATCCCTCACACTCTACCACAAAGGTATAGTCACAAGTCTTCACGTAGTTGTAAGAAGGCTGGGAAATGAGTCTCTGGCTGAACAACCATGTGTCCAGCTATATCTTTACAATGGAACAAAGGGAGGGCAGTCAGTAGCCTCCACCACGTTTTGTGTTTTGTCCATCTGCTTCAACTGACATCATTAAAAGTAGTATATATCCACCTGAGTGTCATGTCATAGGCAAGTGGCTATGTTTTTGTCCACACCAGAAATGTACTTTTGCTGCAACCAAATCAATATACTTTCTAGTATTGTCTTGGGAGAACATTGAGGTATGATTTGGCACAAGAAGGAGGCAAGTATAAGAGCTATCAAAAGTGCCAAGCCAACCCAAAGACAGATTGTGTTTTCTTGGAACATGCAGTGTCATAAGGAAGCTGGTTTAAAATGGTATCCGCTCTTCTCAAACGACGTCGTGGTGTCAAAGGGTGGCCTGGTTGAGTGTGCCACGTTAAATGTATTTGGAAGCTAATGCCTTCAAAAATGTGCTGTCCAAAATTCTATTTTGTAAAAATATTCTTCAGACACACAAAGTTTGAACCCATTTACAAAGAATTGACCACACACAAAATAAACTGTAAGTCTCCAGTCAGGCTCCATTTAAAAAGAAAAAAGAAAGTGTACGTAAAAGGATCCAATGAGTAGTAACAATTTCTATAGGAGACTTTATAGTCCATTTGCTCTACCACCATAAGAGATTAGAAGTAAAAAGGCATCTAAGCTGATCTTTCTGCTAGGACGATTCCCTGCAGCAAGTTTCACTGCCTTCTTTGATTCAGTTTTAAATGTCTGGAGCAGCATGTTCTCCCCATCCTTCTCCAAAGGCAATTCAACGTCCTATGGGAGATTTTTGCAACAGCCATGGTGTAAAAAGTAATAGAATGAGGAATGAAGAGTTAGAGATTCTGGTCCTCACTCTTCTGCTTCTCAACCACATGGACTTGCATGATTCATTCCATGAATTCACTCAAATTGTGTCGAGGCCTCTCTGTGGGAGAAATAAAGATGACAGAAACTAAGCCCGGCCCTTTAACAGTTTATAATCTAATGCAGGAGTAACTGCAAGAGAAAGAGAAAATACTTTGATGGGTGGCTGGAATCACACCTGTTGTGAGTGATGGTTGAGGAGAGGCGGGCAAACTGTTATGGAAGGTGGATGAGACCTGGAATGCAAAGAGGAAGGAAAAGGTGGAGGTAGGAGAGGAATGACTGGTGGCCAATTTCAGCTAGAATATGTATCAATTCACAGGGGAACAGTGGAAAATCAGGAAAGATAGAATGGAACCAGTCCTGGAAAACTAATGAATTTTTTTTTTTTTAGTAAGCCAAGTGACTGAAGGTTTCTGAGAAGGGGGATGATTTGATTAAGGAATAGCTTTAGTAGGATTATTTACATGGTGATATTCACATGGTGAATGAATTGGGGATAGGGAGACTACTTAGAATCTCATTAGAAAGCCATGATAACAAGACAGATGTGGAAGAGATTATCAGTAAGGAAAAAATTTAAGGAACTATTTTCCCTGTGTTGAGCATTATCCAGTTGCTTATTTTAGAGATGCCACAATCAAAAAAATGATGAAGCAGAAAATACAATACTTAAGATGACAGATAAATACTTGAAATTGATGTGACAGAAAAATAACAGACTAGAAATGCATTTCCTTCTTAATTTAATGTTTATGAGGATTTTAAACTATTTTGTAAGCTATGAAAGGCTGTGAAAATGAAACTCTGGGAAGGATGTAGGAGCAGGTTCCTCTTATTAAGAAGATAGAGTCATAGGGAAGAAATTACTATCCTCTCTAGGCTTTTCACATTTATGCCAAGTTAGATGGGCCTTCTAGGTGCTACTTTGAAAACTTTTAACTAGGAAGACAGTCTGTTTTTTTTTTTTTTCTTTTTTTCATGTCATAGAACTATATTTTGCATACAATAAAATGTACCTATTTTAAGCGTATAGTTCAATGAGCTTTGATGACATATACACCCATATAATCATCCCCGTAGTTAACCTATAGAATGCTGCTGTTGGCCTTTTCCTTCTTTCCCCAGGCCCCACCACATTCTCTGATAACTCTGCAATCAAACTCCAGCCCCTTCTCAGGCAACTGCTGACCTGATATCTGTCACTATAGATTAGTTTTGTTTGTTCTATAAACTTCATGTAAATGCTGTCATACAACGGGTATTCTTTTGCGTCTGGCTTTTTTTCTTAGAAGGTTTTTGAGCTTCACCAATGCTATTACATATAAAAGTAGTTTATTCTTTTTTACTGGCATGTTGCATGAATATTCTACAAATTGCTTATCCATTCAT
This sequence comes from Theropithecus gelada, assembly GCF_003255815.1. Classification (NCBI taxonomy): domain Eukaryota; kingdom Metazoa; phylum Chordata; class Mammalia; order Primates; family Cercopithecidae; genus Theropithecus; species Theropithecus gelada. The sequence continues at coordinate 70,310,151 of NC_037671.1, read as the reverse complement.
CTGCAAATGTATATTAGGGGTGTTTTCAGTTGGGAGTTATTATGAATAAAGCTGCTGTGAACATTAGTGTACCTGTCTTGTTGTGGACATAGGGTTCATTCCTCTTGGACATAGATTTTCATATACTTCCATATGATCTAAAACTGAGTCATATGGAAGTATATGTTTTCCTTTATAAGAAATTGACAACTGTTTTTCAAAGTATTTATAGTATTTTACATTCCCAGGAGCAGTGTATGAGAGTTCCAGTTGCTCCACATCCTTTCCAACACTTATTTTTGTTAGTCTTTTAAATTTTAGCCATTCTAGCAGGTTTGTAGTAATATCTCATCAGGGAAATTTGCACTTCCCTGATGATTAATGATATGTTCATGTCTTTCTTGGCCACTGCATATGTATTTCTGTGAAGGGTATGTTCCAATCCTTCACTCCCTTTTTAAACTTGTCATTTGTCTTGTTTTTGAGTTGTGAGAGTTCTTTACATATGTTAGTATGTTGAATGTAAGTCTATACACACATCTATATATTGAACATATTTCTTTTTTTTTTTGAGACAGAGTCTCGCTCTGCCGATATTGAACATATTTCTGAACTCTTTGTTTACTCTATTCCACTGATCTATCTTTATACCAAGACCAAACTGTCTTGATTATGTAGCTTTGAAGTAAAGCTTGAAATCAGAAAATGGAAATCCTCCAAATTTATTTGTCTTTTAAAGGACTATTTTGACAATTGTAGGTCCTTTTTATTTCCACATATCTATTAGAATCAGCTTGTGGGTTCCTACAGAGAAGTCCTCTGGGAGGACTTGCATTGAATCTAAAGATCAATTTGGGGAAAATTGGTTTCTTAACAATATGAATTTTCTAGTTCAAGAATATGATATTTTTCCTTTGTATTCGACTTTTAAATTTTCTCTTAACAATCTTTTGTAGTTTTCAATGTACACATCTTGTACATATGTTGTTATATATTTCCCGAAGTATTTCAGACAGCCTGTCTTAGGAGTTAACTATTGAGGAAAGTAATCTCTTTCATTATTTGTCAGTTTTATTAGTTTAATTACCAGAATAACAATTTCTTCAAATTGGTGGTAGTAGAGGAAGGCTTGTAATGGAGGAGGGGTACTTCTCAATTGGAATGATATATATCTAATTGGAGATATAGATATATATCCAATTGGAGATATAGATACACACACACACACATATACACATATATATATAACCAATTAGAAGATAATTTCCTGACATACTAGAAAAAAATCTGTCTAGATGTAGCCTTACTGAACCCCAGTTTGCAAACATGTCAATACATACGCATACAGAGAAGACTATAAATGAACAAGTCTCCCTGGTGTCAACTATGAAGCTACTTACCAAGATAATTAGGTCCAGCTCTTTTATGGATTACCCACTCTACAAATCTACACATAGTTACCACTTTAAAATTATCAGATTTATCACATTAATGGGCACTACGAAAATGTTTTTCTAGGGCTGGATTTTGTTTAGCATAATTCTCATGCTTTAGTTTGAATCAGCAATTGCATTTGTGCAATTACAGAGTGCTTGTAGGAGGCCTAAAAACTAAGAGTAGAGAAAAAATGTTTTATCAGCAAAATTTTCCCTAGATGTACAAAATTCTCTTGAAAACACTTTTGGGAAATCAAACTACCTAACTGATGTTTTTCTTTCCACACAGAAATATTGATGATAAAGAGGAAACTAACGTTCTGAACCATTAAATATGATATCGTTTATCTCACCAAATCCCATGATGGGTATTTTACAGATGGTTCTTAATTTTAAAAGTAGATTGCCCAAGATTCCTAGAATGATTATATTATAAATATAATAATAACATTAACTTATATAATGTTTCTTCCATTTGTGGTCTCAGTCTTTTCTCATATGAATCAAATTAGATAAAGATTCAGTGTTATTTAATCAGGAAAAAACTCTAAACAAAAGTCAAAGAGCAATCTAAAATATTAAATAGAGATATGGCTCTGTGTCTTTTCTTTCCTTCCTTTCTTTTTTCCCTCCTTACTCTTCTCTTTTTGATTTTGGGCTTTAAAAGAACACTCAAACCACAAATATTCAAGAAATATTAATAACAGTCATATATTATCCAGTCTGTATCAGGAATAAACATTCCAATTTTATAATCTTCAGGCTTCTGCCAGGTATTATTATTTCCACTTGACAAAGAAACTGAGGATCATAGAGTGTCACTTGCCTTTCCCAAAGTCACATGGCCAAATCTCAAAGAGAAAATTCAAATTACAGGGCCAAATCTCTCTTCGTCATACAATGCCTCCCACATTGCCCATGACTTTCCAGAAGCTTGAAGTCTAAATGATGTGGCTGCTGTTAGTAACAACTCAAGACTGAAGGCTATTGGGCTATTGGCTCCACCATGGGCACCACTAGGTTTAAACTCAAACAGCCAGATGAGACCACTTGAATCTTGGCAGTTACCAGTTCAGAGGAGCAGCCTAACCCAGCCACTCCACAGTTGCAATTTGAGAGCATCTAGAGAACACCACATACATCTTTTCACCTGGTCTCTTATGCCACAGATGAAACCTCCTCAATGCCCCCAAGAAGCCATCTTGGGCAGGAAAAAGAGAGGTGGGTGTAAAATGTGGATGACTAGTAATTTACCAAAAAAAAATAGAGTCATTCCAAAGAGGCTGTTATATTGGCCCTGATTTGAATTTCTAATAGTCTGGATGTTTAAACTAAAAGGAGAAATATAAACATGAAGTGATAGTAGTTCCCACTGGCAAAGGGAAGATGTCCCTAACCGTCCACAGGGTGAGGCTCTGAGGATCAGATAAACTACTAAGAACAGACGCTGCATTTCTTGACCTATCTGAGTTTGGTGTGAATGATCTTGTGACCTCATTACAGTTTTTATAATTTGAATTCATCACCATAAGCTAAAAGAGGATAAACAAAATGAGGAACCACCCCTTTCACAAAGTCTTTTAGGTGCAAGTGTTTTCCAGCCTGCAAAACACTCAAGCTCAGGAAGGTTAACGGAATTTGAGCAATCATTTACTTGCATCGACTAGAACATCCCTAGGGTTTCTATTTAAGAAAACCTTCAAATAAGTGAGCTTTTAGTTTCAATTTGGTTGTCAACATGCAGAAAAAAGGAAAGCTGAAACCAAAGTTACAATACAATCTGAAAATTAAACATTAAGGGAAAAGCCATACCTTGAAGAGTAGCCTTTGCTGTCGATCAGAATTTCTGTCTAAATTGTAAAAACGGAGGGGGGAAGAATCAGCTTTGCTGTGAGCTGCCAAGGGAATTGTCTTTACTCTGCCAGATGCTCCAGATGGTTTTCTTACAGAGAGACTTCGTTTCGTGCTCACACTTGTTTATTTCCATCCATCTAACTCTCAGTCAGGCAGTGAAACAGGTACTTCATTGATCCACTAAATATGATTGTAAAATTACTTCATTATTTAAAATTGCAAGCCAAGCAGGAAAAGTGGGACCATGTACTTCCCTTCCTTTCTTTTAACCTCGAATTTGAACCTGCTTTTAAATCAGTTTAAAACTAATTAATGATCCTTGTTGCTAAGTGACTCGAGAAACCAGGAAGGAACTATGATCTGACTTTGTAAAACAAAACATTAAATACTTATGAAACCTTTCCATATAAATCTCTGTACTACCACACAAATAATTCACTTTGGAGGCTATTTGTCTTGAAGAAATCATTTCTCAAAAAGGGGTCATAAGTAGCTGCCTGTAGACTTATATATCTGCTCGTATATTTATAAGCAGCTGTATATTTATTTCAAGATATTACTTGTTTTAAGATATTACTGCTGAACATTTTTTTTTAATTCAGTGACTGTTTATTGAGTGTTTATTATGGACCCTGTTAGGCACCTAAGATACAAAGAAACACCATGGCATTTTGTGAAGGCTGCATGCTTTCTGGTGGCAGAGGGAAGAATTTGGAGTTTCTTGCAATAGATAAACATCTGTGAAGGCACTGGAGGTGATGATGAAGTGAGGATTGGAGACAAATTCAAGGAATAGCATTGACAGAATTTGTATCAAATTACATGTATTGATGAATGAAAAGCCAGGAATAGCTCCCTGGCTCTCAGTTTGGGGAACAGGCTATGTCATTCAATGAGATTAGAAATGTCAGGGTTACAGCAGTACAGCAGGCTCCACATTATCCCAGAGATGAGATCTGGAAGAGCTACTATGTACAGTAAGGCATGCTGTCAGAGATGATTATATCCAAAGACCAGTTTTCAGAGACCCAGTAAGGTTTGTTTCCCAAATGGAAGCATTTGGACCTACTTCAGAACCTACCAAACATAAGCACTGGCCAGGTAGCAAACACGTTAAGTGGTGAGTAAGCCTCTTTCATGAAGAGGACTCTGGTCTTAGGTTAGTACCGCAGCACAGGTCAGCCCACTGTCTGGGCTGATGCTCTTGAATGCATTCTATTAAGAGGTGTTCACTGAGTTAAAAAGAACCACACATAGCAAAGCCACTGAAAAGAGTCACATAGCTTGGGTTCCCTCAAACTCTTGCATCTACAGCTTTTAGAGGAGCAGAGTTATGACACCTGTCCATCCCTCACCTTCATTATCTGCAAAATTAGGATCCACACTCACTGCCAACTATACAAGTCTATAATTTCCCTTCTCATTTCTGGACATCGAAACAGATAAAATGAGGAGAAATTAGTTGAATGCCATATGTATGTATGTGTGTGTATATATATATATATATATATTTTTTTTTTTTTTAGACGGAGTCTCTCTCTGTCACCCAGGCTGGAGTACAATGGCACGATCTTGGCTCACTGCGACCTCTGCCTCCCAGGCTCAAGCGATTTTCCTGCCTCCGCCTCCCGAGTGGCTGGGATTACAGGCGCACGCCACCATGCCCAGCTAACTTTTGTATTTTTAGTAGAGACGGAGTTTCCCCATGTTGACCAGGCTTGTCTCAAACTCCTGACCTCAGGTGATCCACCCGCCTCAGCCTACCAAAGTGCTGGGATTACAGGCGTGAGCCACCATGCCCGGCCTAGATTTTTGTTTTTCAAAGAAAATAAAAATGTTCAATTTCTATTGAAAACAATGAGAATTTCATTTCTTCTGTATAGTACAGGGGTGGTGCTTTGAGGGGGTAAACAGCTGAACAAGACAATGACCCAAGACTTCCAGTGGCCTCATTTTAATGTCACAGTACGAAAATATCTATAATTTTGAATTTTGAAAGACGAATGTTTCTTTAGCACAAAATTCTTCATTCTTCTAACTCCAGTTGTAAGAAAATAATGGCAATTAGGCCACAATGTTCATAGAATTAATCACATACACATTTTTAAATAGTGTTAACTTTAAGTGGCCTCCCACTAAGATATGAATTACATATCTATTTGGAGGATTGGAAATTAAAGTTTCCAGCTTTCAATAAGAATCAAACTGATAGTGTACTAAAAATAAACTAAGGTCATCTGATTGAAAGGCTTCACGTCTTTTTTAGTAAAACTATATTAAAATTAAAAGTAAAACTTACAGTATTTGTTTCGACCTATAAACCTGGTTAACATCCATTTGATTAGACTGATTTTCATTAAAATAAATGCTACACAAGACCTGTCATAACTAAGCATCTTGTTGTTGTTGTTTGTTTGTTTTGTTTTTCTAGAGCCCCAGCAGCTACTATTAACGAGTGTCTGGAATATGTTCCTGGCATTTCACCTACACTCTCTCCAGTCCTTCCAAGAAACTCACAAAGCAGGTATTCTTACCAACAAGACACCAGACACCCTGAGAATTTACACTCCTTCCCCAAGACCACACAGTCAATTATAATTGATGATGTTGCCACTTGTACCAAAGTCCATCTGGCTTCAAAGCCTGCCCTCTCCCCATTCAACAAAATGTCTCTCTGCCCTTACTTTTTTTCCCTTCAGGGCTTTTTCTTGAACTTCTCTTCCTCACAACAGTTAAATCATTCATTTAAAGATGTCAGACAACCTCAGTGTTCTAAGGTGAGTTGTCAGATCTCATTTGGTTCACCTTGTCTACCACTTATCCTTTGTTTATTCATTCTTCTTGTAACCTCTTTCTTTTCCAAAGCTGAGAGCAGACAAAACTAGATATTTCAATAATAACAAAAATATATACCATTTGAGGAGAAAATATTTGTATATTCTTTGGTAGTGAATACGCAATAGTTGTAAAAACAGAAGAATGTTAATTACTGTAGCAAAATTAATAAACCCAGTTTTCCTGAATAGTTGAATCCATGCTCACTCTCAAATCTGTCTCTTTAGTGTCCTATTTTAAAATGCTCTTCCAATTAATCCTACATATTCATGGAGATAATTCCAAGGGCAGGGTAATCTTTACTTGTTCCCCATATTAGTCTGACAACTCATTCAGTCAAGTTGCCAAAGCCTAAAATCACCCACAACAAGCCAAACTGCCTGTCATCATTTTTATCCAGGCTGGGATTTCCCCTCATGCCGGAAATATCAGCTTGCCTGTTTTGCATCCACTTTAGGATTAAAATAAGGAAAATGTTATGAATCTTTTCCCAGAATCTCTCCCGTATTAAAATTTACATTCTTGCAGAAGTGCAGGCTCAGTCCTGCATTTATTACTATCCTGAGAACCTTCGTTTTCTTTCACTTTTTCAATACCTTCAGACATTCAATCTGTGGGGAAAAGAAAATCGTATTTTCTGTTACCAGAATGTATTCATTCTTCCCTTATGAAAATGACTGCATGTGTGCACTTCTCTCTCTACTAAACCATTCATACAAAAGGCTGAAGTTAAAATCATGCTCATTCACCACTGAGGCTATTATTTGCTATCAGTTTCTCAGTTATGCACAATCTAACTTCACTCTCTTACTACAACTTATTCTTAGTTCTTTCATCCTCTCTCCCTGCTTATATAGAATGCAGCCAAGCTCAAATGTTATGCTTTTCCTCATTTTTGTCTACATTGTCCTGTGAGTCTTAGAGTAACCTCTTCACTTTCGTCTTGCAATTTCAATTTTTCTTAATCAAAACTTGACTACTTAAATGTTAGCCCACCTAAGTGAAAAACATCTTTCACCTTCATTAGCTATTCATATTCCTTCATCTGTAAGAAAAATATTTTTAAAACTGCATTACACAAAGAGATAACAATCAATATCCAAGTATTTATATATGTGATCTGTTCTGTAGAATCTGACAATAAAAATAACTTCATATATACATATGATTCACCCTTCACAATATTTATTTTTTAGAATAAAAGAAAATAATGTTAGTCTTATATGTTAATCATAAAAAATACATGTTTAATGACAGGAAAACAGCAAGTCACTTTTTCTAGTTCTTTAAAAATATTTTAATCGTGCAAAATCACCATAATGTACTCTAGCACAATGCTAAAATGTTACCTAAGATGTAGTGGCTTTTATTAGTTTTACAGGATGTATATTTGGCAATAGTTATTAAAAATAATTACTCAAAAGGAACTCTAACTCTATTATTTTAGAAACAATATTTTAAAATACAGCAGTAAGCAACAGAAACTATTGCTCTTTTTACATTTTTGGCATAACACTGCCATACGGTTACAGAATTATAAAATAAGTATTTTATAGTACCATACAGATCCAGAAACTGGTTACAACTTCTACCACATACACATGGTATTGGTACTAACAAACATGCACAGCATTCTGTAATTCATACTGCAGTTGAATACAGAGCACAGAGAAGGCCCAGTGGCCACTGGAGAATCAGAGCTTATAAGTAAAACACACGTCTATGTAACAATCGTAGCCATTTTCCTGAAATATTTAAAACACAAGGGACATAATAGTTTCCAAAATGACATAATCTGCCATCCTTCTTCTTAGATAATATTAAAAAAGAAAGATTACCTTACTTAGGAAACAACTTAAAGCCCTTTTTAAAAACAGGAGGAAAATGCTTGTCAAAGGACCTAACATTTTGCTCTCATTTGTTTCTCACAATTATAATGCCACACAGTACGCTGTCAACTCTTGACAGTGTGGGAGTTACTTCACTCACAAACCACCTACCACTAGACTTTCTCTTATCTGCAGCCAGTCCATCAATTTAACTTGTAAAATTACCAACTGTTGCTACACACAGGCAAAGGAATTAAACTTGGTAGCTGATCATTTAATTAGATCTATCAGTCTACTGAAGGGCTTCAAAGCAGAGTAGGTGGAATTCATGGTTCAAATCAGAGTATCAATGGGATCTGTTTGCACACCAATACCTGATCTCCTTGGCACAAATCCAGAGCTGATTCTTAAAGCATGTCCCCACAATAAAGCTTTTCTTAATCATTTGTCACCTGCTTCCAATAATTCTGGCACTTAACACAAACTTATCAAGGGTTATGTCTTTATTTCTGTAGTGAGTTTCCTGTTGCTGTTTCTAGACTTTTATTTCATTTGTGTTTTATTTTTCTTCACATGAAACAAAATCTGTTAGCACTGGAAAAAAATGTTCATTTGACTAATGAGTGCAGAACGTAAATGTTTCTTAGTACCAAAACTTATTATCTATCTAATTTCTCTAGTTAATGTAAATTGTTACACAAACTATAATTTAAAAAGTAAAACTATGACAAACCCTAAAGCTTAAATATTTTTAGAAAAAAAGGTATTTTAGCACAGTAAGTGACCATTACTGCCTTTTCTCTGAATCATTTTATAAGATTTTATATTAATATACACCTATGAATGAACAACTTCCCTCATTTTTTAAATTAAATAAATAAGGGTGATGGAAAAAACTCATATTTCAATGTTTCCCAAGATCGTTAAGATATAACTACAATTTACTAGTGCCCAACTGCTCACAATTTTCTAAATAACTACAAAATAAATTATAGCAGGTATTTTATGAGAACTGATATCCACCAAAATTGTGTATGGAGTCCATGATGGCCCATCCTCCCCAGAAGTCAGAGCTCACAGTGCCCAACACCCTCGTTATCCAGGGCAGAATCTGAGGACCCATCATGCCAGTGGAGAAGGGTGGAGCCCAGCACTGGCATCACTTTCCTGAGACACCCACACTGATTCTTGTCCCTTCTCCCTCTCTGAACTCTACTTCCAGCCAGTTTGGGTCATAACACAAAACATTTCATTGTATTCTCTACATGAAAACTTTAATTCGGGAAAATAAACATAGTAAGAGGTTATTTCCCTCAAATAACTGAAACAATAAACTTCAAAACAGAATAAGAAAAAAAAATGACAAAGAACACTCTCTGTAATCTAGGAAAAATGCAAAAACAGTGCTTTTTACATGATTCTAATGAGACTACAGCATAAAAGTTTTTCAAATTAGTTTCAGATTTCTCCAACTGCCTACTGGAATTAAACTTTTAATAATTTCTCTAATATAATTCTATTTCTGCATCTGTCTACATCTAAGAAGAAGCAAAACATAAATATTACTTGTAGTAACCAAGGAATGTTTAAAATGAAAATTGGGCTATGTAGCTAAACTACCAAAAGCATAAATAAATGTAACAGACAGTATAGTTAGTCTTTCTTACTCTAAACACTTTTTGTCAAATATAACACATTGTTGAATATCATGATGAGGACACTTCTTTATGAACCGATGCTATCATCCCAAACAGCAACTTCTCCAAAATGATAAAGCACCAACTAAATTTCATTAAAAGAACTGATATTCATGGTTTAGAAAGTTCCCAATGATGAGATTTTATAATGGAGTAAAAATGTAAACTTCTGAATGAATACCATTTACATTTGTTAAGGCACATCTGGATACCTCCAGACAGTCGTATTTATAGCTATATTATTATTAATTTCAATAATAAGGGATATCTAAAAACACATTCTGTCCCTGAACACAATCTGCTGGGTGGGTTGGATAACTAGTACTCACTGTCACCCAAGAGATTACCCACACAAATCTGTTCCTGTAATAAACAGTACAAAACTAAAAGAGAAGCCAGCAAATGTACACTCCTAATTTTCTAGATCCTACATTGACCCAGGCCATTTTTCTCTACAACTTCACCTACATTTAATGATTCTAGCGTGTCTAAATACAGTCTACCTTATACTCAACACATATACCCCAAATGAGAGAGGGGAATTTCCTAAGTGGAAAACAAAATAGAAATCTTCAAAAGCATTCCTACAACAGAGGATCGCCACTCACCCCAAACAGACATTAAAGACGTGTAGATGTAGTTACAATCAAGCAAGATCAAGAATATCCTTTATATCTTAGATTAGAAAACAAAGCTTTAGAAGAGCCTCAATTATAGTTTTAAAAATGCTTGATTACTCAGTATGGATGAATACTCAGCCATAACTCTATTATAAACTTGAAAATGTAATATTCAAACAATTAACCAAATATTCTCCCCTGACTTGGTTAAACCAATTTTTGACCACTCAATGTTGAGGTTCATTTACTACTCTGATTTTTCAAAGACTAACTCAGATGTAACACTGTACTGTTTTTCCTTTCCACCACATCATACTTTCACTCAGATTAAAGTATAAAAGCTAGAAGCAGGATAGGTAATTTTATATGACAAAATATGAAACAATGACTATGACAGGCATTATGGCATTTTCATATGTTTATATTTTTAATACTTAGCAAAAAAATACTTAGAACTTCTCTAGTAACTCCTGAGTTATAGATTTTATTTTCTCATTGACGCTGGAAAAAAAGTAGTCCCAAAACCTAAATTCAAAATAAAACTATACAACATAATTTTTGAGTTGACAACCAGACTTGATTTAGAGAAAGTAAACATATTTTCAACTCTATCATTAATCTTTTGAATTTCTCATGAGATCGAGCATGAAAATGTATAATGGTACAATTATAAACTCATGTTATAAACTCTTTCTCTACTGTACAGAAATATATCTTATAACTATATGTCACTTTACAGTATTTCAAAATAGTTTCACATAATCTCCTTTGATATATGAAAGCACAAAATATTAGAAATGTTCTAGACTAATCAAGCGATATAACATCTATTTGCCATGAAATGCAAGTTAGTATTTTATCAATAGCCAATATTTAGTATCCTTGTACTCCACAGTACAACAACAATAAAGACTATAGATTTGTAAAGATCCAGTAATATTTTTAGCTATTTGGTCATGCTTCACTGCATTTTTTGTAACAGCTTCTCAATGAATTTCTGCAAGCATGTCGTAGTTTTTAAAAATACAAAACATAGGAGTCAAACCCAGATAACTGTTTCATATATAAGACACACATAAATACATATCTATAGATCTTATTTAAAAAACTAATATACAAAGCATTAATAGAAAAAATTCTAGACACTCAATGTTTTTCTCCAAAAGGAATGATATCCTTTTACTTGTTCTCCACTGAATGATTATCTAAGTTATTTAGGGATTAAATGTAAGAAACGTACTATTCTATGTGAATATGCATTTAAAAACACCATAGTGGGAAAAGGCCACTATTTAAGATGGATGCCAGGAAGTTTTCCCCTTGAGACTAAATATTCTCAAATTTAATGGTACAATCTAATCAAAATCCCTAAGTAGGAATAGTATTCTAAAAATTAAATTGCTAAATGAAATGTTTTTACTCATAAGGGCTCTAATATACTATAATTTCTAAGTAATTCAGATTATATTCATTGATTTTAGTATCTGGTAACTTTATTAATATCATAATATCTGGTCACAGTATTTTAATATTATGCATTTAGAAAGTGGTCTGAACACTTTATCATATATATAAAATTGGTAAGTTATTTTGAATTAAATTGTGTTTCTACAATTCAGCCTAATTTGACAATCGCTTCTCATCCTCTAAACCCTGTAGAACTATTTACTGAGCTCTATGGAAACATAGCTACAAGCACCACATAAGAGTGTCCATGTTTTTCTTGCATGTAAAATAGAAATTGAAATGCAAAAGCTGACTGCCAAATCCTAATACTCACAGAACACTAGGAAAACAAAAACTGGCATATTATGGGAACTAAAAATGAGAAAGTGTTCCATACTATACTTATTGGAATAGAACGTACAACAAAGGTGCTACTGAGATTCATATAAAAAATTAGAGTTAAGCAACTGGTATGTTTCATGTAAACTTCAAAGCAGTAAAATCATATTTCTAGAGGCATACTGTAAGTGTGATTATTTTCAAGATATCCATTGCAGAAAATGTAGATCAATAGAGGCAACAGAAGATGACATGTGATATGAAGTAGGACATATTACAAATTCCCTGGGGGAATAAAATGAATAGAACTTTTCTTAAAAGCCTAACAAAAAAGTTAATTCATTCCTAAATGAAATAAAGTATAAATGTTTCATCTATTCATTGCTTTAACCATATTTGTATGTATGCTTTGAAGTTCTTATCACAGTGTCTTTTGATTTATAATAATAATTAGTAATAATATAGAAAACAAAACTGTTCTTAACCAGTGCTATGTAACATAATAAGTGCTTACTAGAGTTGCATATATGAACTTTTAAATTTGTTCTCAATTTTGAAGTTTGATAACTTAGAGATGCACAAAACTATACTTTTTAAAAAAGACACATTTGGGCTAAACAACATTACTAATTTCATAATCCACAGAACACTGACATATTCATGGTTTAAGGGACTACTGTCCTGTTCACAGTGCAAGAGGCATGCCTTTTAAAAATGAATAATTTCTTATTTTTTAATTCTTCAGTCATTTACATTCAGAATCAACCATCAAATTTATATGGAACAGCCACAGAGAGCAAAGTTCTTATCTTGAACTTTTCAATCAACATGTGTTTTTAAGCACTTAATACTGAAAACAGTGTTATTAATTTAAACAAAGCAAAATCTTGAAGTCATACAATTAGAAGTCCCACTCTGTTCCATGTAGATTTCAATATAGATCATCCTAATGTACACAGTGGTCCCTTGATATCCGTAGGGGGTTGGTTCCAGGACCCTCTGCAGTTACCAAAATCTAGAAATGCTCATGTCCCTTATGTAAAATACTTTAAATCATCTCTAGATTACTTACAATACCTAATACATACAATATAAATGCTATGTCAATAGTTGTTATACTGTATTGTTTAGGGAATAATAACAAATAAAAGGACTGCACATATTTAGTAGAGATGTAACCATCCATTTTTTCCAACAAATATTTTCAATCTGTGGTTGGTTGAATCCACAGACGCTGGACCCCTGAATATGGAGGGCCAACTACACTAGAAACACACATGCTAGCTGAGAAAGATGGTGGCTTAAGGGCATGGAAAGAGGCAAGGAGGTGAGGACAGCAGGACTGACAGATAAGCTGGGGAGGTCACAGTTCCACAAGGACATCCATTTCACTTACCAGAATCTACAAATAAACACGTTGAGGTACTGGAATCAAAGAATCCAAATTAGTTTCTGAATACATTTGAAAAGATCAAACACTTACAGTTAAAAAAAAAAAATCAGCCGGGCGTGGTGGCTCATGCCTGTAATCCCAGCACTTTGGGAGGCTGAGGCGGGCAGATCACAAGGTCAGGAGTTCGAGACCAGCCTGACCAACATGGTGAAACCCCATCTCTACTTAAAAATACAAAAATTAGCCGGGCGTGGTACCACATACCTGTAATCCCAGCTACTTAGGAGGCTGAGGCAAGAGAATCGTTTGAACCCGGGAAGCAGAGGTTGCAGTGAGCCAAGATCATGCCACTGCACTCCAGCCTGGGCAACAGAGCGAGACTCCGTCTCAAAATAAAATAAAATAAAGTAAAATAAATCCATAAATCAGGTAAAGGTATAGCAATCCAATGAAATTATCCTCTTTATTTCCTTCATGTAGACTATAATGTCTCAAAAGAATGTAGAATGTATTTTGCATACCAAATACTACATGGTAATTTCTAGATACTCTGAAAATATTTTCAAAGTAATTATTATACACAAAATTTGAAAATTCACATCCTAAAAGCATTGCAGAATACATTCATTTATGGGGTCTTACCTTAAATCTCCTTATTAGTTATTCACTTCATTGTCATCCAAAATAAAAAAACAAACAACAAAATGCTTATGACAGAAATCACAAACAGATGGCTAAAATTTGAAATTGACCTCGTCTCTGTTCTTTAGGATAAATGATACAGTAGTTTTTTCCTCTCTAACCTAAACTGGCCTATGGGTTTTCTGATAATTCACTGTGCTAGTACAACATCATGGCAATTTGTATTTCCAGGATTTTCACTGTCTTGGTTATGATTTTCACCGTCTTCATTATTTTCAGGAGATACACTCTCCTTTTTTTCTGTGGGATTAGTACCTGTTTTCTCGGATTGAGAATTCACATTCTCAGCATTACTGTCCTTCTCTGTATTTCTTGGCTTGGCAGCTTCATTGCTGAGCTCTGGGCTGGGCCTGTCTGTCTCTTCCACAGGCTCTTTTGGTGCCACTTTTTTTTCTTCAGCTGTTTTGCTATTTAAATGAACAGCTGAGGAGGAATTTTTGGAGTCCTTGGCTTTTTTGTGCATAGAAGTTTGACTGTTATGACTGGAGGCGAGAGGGGAAGACATTTTCTGGGCTTTGCTTCCCTCCGACTGTTCTTTTCGAGGCGGTCCCCAGATAAAGTTCTCTGAAGGCGTGTAGTGTTTCTGGGCGAACCGCAGGAGCTTTCTCCTTTCTCTTCTGTCTCTAATTGTATAAACAAAATACTCTAGAGCACTCTGCTTAATATTGGGAATAGTATTCTCCACAAGAGCTTCATGAAGAATAAATTTTACAAGAGGAGATTTAAAACTTTCATATCCAAGCTCACCAAGGCTTTTAAGAATACGAGTGATTCTTAAATAGTTGTGCTGGGACCTGGAAGAGAGGATTGAACAAAATGAGTGGGGGAAATCAGGTGCAGGAAGGCAGGAGAATGAAAACTATTGGGAAAATATTTTTTATGGAAATGTAAGCCATGGAAATATGCCATGTAATGACTTTTTAACGCTATATTTGATACCATTAAGAATAATCCAGAGGGTATTAAATCCTTAGGCCACAATGTAATGTCAATCTATGTGAAAGTCAAATTTATAAAATAAACTTCCCTTGTCTGTTGAGTTCTTCACATTAGAAAAATATTTAGATTTAAATGTATTACCACTGTTGAATTGTTGTTTATTACTGAAAATACACTGAAGATGAATTTTCTAACAGAGCATTTATTTGCACCAACATCAATGTACTGTACTCATCACAGGTAACCGTTGCTAAACATAAACACATTAGCTAACAGCTGACTGGTGCAATTTATAGTGCCAGCTGATCAGCAAAATCCACCACATAAGCCAACTCGTAAGGACAGTGGCAAAAACCACTCTGCTTTGCTAGAACAGTTCTGACAAAGGATACAAAACTGACTTATTTAGCAGAGCACAGTTTAACAGTTAAGAGCATGGGCTTTGGAGTCAGACCTGAGTTCACACCCTGGCTCTGTAACTTACCAGCTAAGTGCAACTATGTTTCTCTATGTCTCAATATCCTTATCTGTAAAATGGGGAAAAGTGCCCACTACTTACTGGACTGTTGTAAGAATCAAATGAGATGATACACATGCTCGGTACATAGAACTCAGTAAGTACTAGATACTATTTAAAACTATTAGTATTATAATTTAAAGATATGAGATTAAGGACCACGATATTTGTACCTATCCCAACTTAA
The DNA here is from genome assembly GCF_003255815.1 of Theropithecus gelada. Lineage (NCBI taxonomy): Eukaryota > Metazoa > Chordata > Mammalia > Primates > Cercopithecidae > Theropithecus > Theropithecus gelada. The sequence goes on along the minus strand of NC_037671.1, from coordinate 70,294,378 downwards.
CCTAATTTTCTTCAATCTCTGGTCAGTCTCTCCTCCTCTTTCCCTATCTGATGATTTTAAATCTTATTTCTAATGGCCTTGATTCCAAGGGTACATTTTCCCCCAGATTACACTAACATCTTTCCTCTCTATCACAAAACTAATGCCATTACTGGATGAATGTTTGCCAAATCTATTTTGTCACAATTCATAATGTAACTCCCCAAACTCACTCAGCTCAATCTTTGCTTTATTACACATGCCTTGTCAAATTCTAAAAGAATCATCAGCCACATGTATTAATCATAGGTGTTGTCAACAGCCCAGGTATTTATTTACCCAATATTGCCACATAACCATAACCATCACTTATTTCTAACTTCCTAAAGCCTGTTTTATACCTCATACACGGAACTTTCTGCAAACATTATATATACCTGTCCTAGCTTCCAAAAATGCTTAAAGATTTTATTTTGAAATAATTAGCAAATTACTTGATGAATTAAGGGATGGCAGGGTATGGTTCCATGGCCTTATGTTTCAATGAGAACATTTCTTTGCACGAAACAAAAATCTTAATGTTTCAGACTAACCAAACACTGGAAAAGCTCAGCCCAACAGTTGATCATCTTTATCTTTCTGGATGTTTACTAAAAAATTATTGTCTTAACATTCAACTCTGAAACCCAGAGGGTAAAATGCAGCACAGATGTCTCAGTTTTATACATCTGTATTTTTAAATAGGAAGTAACACACTTGAGACAATACAAATTTGGGTACAGTTAAGACAATGTGTCACTAACAGCAGGAGCAACTTAGTTGTTACATTCCTGTGGAGTTTGCATACTCTAAATACTTAGTGACAAAACCTTGGGCAATTCTGCTTCATATCTCTGTGAGAAAAAGATGTATAGAAAGGTGGAAGAATTTGTTTTTTAAAAAAGAGGAACTCTATGACTAAAGAAAATTTACTATATTTGCAACCAGCTCAATTTTATATAGCCAATCCTAGATGAATGCTGAAGTTAAAATTTCTGTACACATTTACTATATCTATATATTCTCCAATTAAAAATATTTATATAAAAGTATAAAAGGACAAAAACTTGGGTTAAAAAATGATGAGGATCCTAGAACAAAACTACAAAATATAGCAATTGGGTGTTTCAGTATGACTTGTAATAAATGTCATAGTGAAAGACTAAATGGTATAGAAGAGACTGGCTAAAATCCTTATAGTGTATAAACCATCTTAGGATTACACAATAGGCAAAAGAAAGAAGCTGAGGTTCCAGACAGAGGTTAAGGGTAGCAAATAGTGTTGAAATTGCAGAAAGACTAGGGAGGTAAAGAGAGAAGACATACAAGGTGAGAACTAGGAAACAGAAAATAAAAGTTAAAAGGCACCCCAGAGTCTAAATATGACTCAGTAATCCAAGTTGATTACAAACAAAATTGAAAACACAGTCTAGTGGTTGGTCCATATATTTGTACTCTCATGTTTGAAAATATTTTGCCTCTTTTAAGGTCAGTTGTTCACTCAATGTTATTTCATTTCACCTTGATTCAATATTTTCTTCTGCTTAGCTACTATAAATATATTGAGTTCCCTGCCTACTCTACTCAAGATGCTATACACATTAAAATACAAATAAGTTATGACATTTAACAATAAGTCAGAAAAGGACCCAATTGAAGAAGAAAATAGAATAGACGTTTTCATAGAATCCTCTATCATTTGTTCAAATCTAGTCAGTAAAGATGTTTTGCAACTAAACTAGAGAAGAAACAGCATGTTTTCTGGCAGATTCTCAGTTAATTCACAGCTTGAAAAGCTCTATGCTGACAATAGGTGGCAGAAAGAAAGGATGGGGCACAGGAGTGAGAAGTGACTTAGCTCAGCCTCCCTTCCCCTGCCTCAACCCTGGAAATTGTTTAATTAAAGCCTTAAAAAGAGACTCTGTTTCCACCTATAAATCAGAGGATATGACAACAAAACTCCAAGGAGGATTTAAGCTGAAGACCATATTTTATTCATCACTTATTCATTCAATAAAAATTGACTAAGCAAGATTGCTATTCCAACCAAAAATAACAAGTTTGAGGTGAGTCTCTAAAATGGTAGTCGTTATGTACATGAAAAATGAGGTATTATCAAATCCTTTCAAAAGATTTACTTTTACTTTTGCTGTCTTTCATGTCAATAGGCTGCTTGCATGTAGTTCTTTCACAGTGTAACATAAGTGTTTAGAAACTTTGTCCAGAGCTAGCCACCTGCATTGCTTAGGTACAGGTATATATACTTATGCTTTAAGTGCCCTATATAAGTCAAATTTAACTTCAGTTATAAGTTAATGGGTCTTCTAGTCAGGAACATAAAGCTTTATGTCCATATCTTTAGTGTTTTAGTACAAACTACCATTTTAATATCATTGATTATAAGTAATAAAGTAAAAAAAAGGCTTAACATTAATATTTATACCCATCTTACCAAAGCAAGATGAAAGTTCTATAAAAACACACAAAAAATAGTTAACTGGTGCACAAAACTCAGACTGCTGTGGCCAAAGGAAAATTGCCTAGGTTAGTTTTAATTTTTTTGCTCTTAGTACTTGCTCAGTTTAGCTAATTATAATATGCTTAGAAGTACTTTAAAGCTGGTGGCTGTATAGGCCAGCATTCATAAATAATTCAACTATGATTAGTTTAAATGTAACTATAATTTGTTAAAATTTAACTATAATTAAAAAAGAAAAAAGACAGTTTGCATATGAAGAAATATTAAGAAAAATACACTTTGGTTATGAGTATTAACAAAAGTTATAAACATCCAACCAAATGAATACAGCAAAACAATTCCAAATAAACTATGTTAAAATGTTCTTCATAAGTTTTGGGACTTATTACCCAAAAATGAGTTTTTGTTTTTTACCTTAATAGTGAAGACAAGTGTAATTTTCTCTCTGTTTTAGTAAAAAGTATGGACCCATCTCATTCTTATAAAATGATTTTTATCCATCATAGGCTTAATTCATGAATTTAAGAAGGCATCATGCTTAGAAACAGATTATGCCCCAAGAAGCTTACAGCCTACAAGAAGGGATACACAGAATTGTACACGAGCAGTAACAATAAACTCCGAGAAATGTGGCATACGGAGGAGGGGAAAGGCAACATTTGGCTGTGGGCAATAGGAAGATTTCAGGGAGAAACAGATCTGAAGCTGAATAACTGTGTTTCTACCTAGAATTTTGTTCCTTTTTGTTGTTGTTTTGTTCTGTTTTAGAATGTGATACAGGAATGTAATGCATTTCAGACTAGCTTTTGAATCCAAATTCCTGGGCCCATCTCATCTGCTGTTGTTTCTGTGTTTCACAGAGAACTCTGACCAAGGGAAAATAACTATGCTGGCCCCTGATTTATCACAGGGGCTTTACTTACTCATTCAGGTGCTGAAATCTTTCCTGCCAGTTAACAGCCCGAGCAACATTTCCAGTTTTATCAGTCAGTTTTATTCCAAAAAATTCTAGCATCATTTTATAAGCCAGGAGGAATCTTCTAATCGCTTCTTTTGTTTTTTTGAATTCCTAATATAAAAAGTGAAAAAAGTCAACTGAAATGATTCAGGAGCTACAAGGACAGTCAAATAGCAATATTATTTGGCCACCCTGTATAAAATGAAATGAGTTTGCATTACCTCAATTTCATATGTAGTTAGTTCTTTAGCATAGAAGTTCAAGCCTTGTTCTCTCAGGGGGAAAAGCCTATTTTTTAAAAAAATAAAATTTTTCTATGAACATTGTCTGGGAAACATACATGATTAAATAGGACATGGTTCAAGATAGATAGTATATAACTGACCATTGAATGTAAGTGTGGTTGTGCTCCAGTTTTTCATAATCTCCTTTCCATTTATTTAGAACTTCTTCAATGTAAACACCTAAATAGTGAATATTTAAAAATGAATCAGACATTTAAAACATTGTGAAGGCATTTTAAGACTCGAATCACTTGAGTTTTATATTAAAACTTGTTTAAATTTAATAATGGCACACAAGAATAATGCTTTTAAAAAGATGAATACCCTATGCCCATATATTCAGTTATGTGATAAATCTAATTTAAAAAAAATAATAGCACCTCAAATTGCAGAAGGTTTTGTTGGGCAATGTACTCTAAAGCAGAGCTGGGCAAACTGTGGCCTGCCAGCTGTTTTGTAAGTAAACTTTTATTGGAATATAGCCATGCACATTCATTTATGTACTGTCTATGGCGGTTTTTGTACTACAATAGCAGAGCTGTGTAGTTGCAATACAGACCCACTGTCCCCCAGAGCCTAAAATATTAACTCTTTACCCCTGTACAGAAAAAGTTTGCCAATCCCTGCCCTAGGAGTTATATAGTTCTTTAAATACTAGATTGGTTCAAAATGAAATGAATCCTAGGGAAAAAGAAAGAAAGGGGAGTAGAAAGGGAAGAAAAGAAATGAGAAGGAGAAAACAAAGGGGAAGGAAAGGGAGAAAAGAAAAATGTAGGAAAAAGTTGTAAGTGCTTACCCAATGCTGTGCCCATATTACATAGAGTGCACATTATCTAGCTTAGTCTTTACAGAACACTCCCAGTGTTATGATCCTCGTTTTAATAATGAAGAAACTGGACAAGTTGTTCAAAGTTACACACTAGTAAAAAAAGTAAATCTTGGAGTGCAACGTAGATCTTTCTGGTTCCAACAAGTAAGCTCTTTTTACCCCAACCATTTTTCCCCTACAAGAACTCACAAAAACAAAATCCTCCTGGTTCCTATGTCTGTCAAGGTCCTTACAATTGACTAGCCATTCAGTCAGTCTTGTAGGAAAAAAACCCACAGCAATATAATATTTCTCCAAACATAACTCATCTCATTCTTGTTTCCTCCAGAGATCACCAGTTTACAGTAGAGGCCCACTCTCGGAAGGCTTGGTAAAAAGTTGTTTTGAATCATACTGTTGGCTTTATTGGCATGTTGAAACCATTTACCTCTGTAATTTTCCATTTGTTTTCCTTTCCAATTACCACTCCTCCTGCCTGATAAGTGAAACATACTATTGCAAGATTATGCTTACTGGCAAGTAGTGTGTGTGTGTGCATATGTGCATGGGTGTGTATACTAGGGAGGAAAGTGAGTTAATATAATTTATATAATAAACTAGGATAACCTTTTATGTGACTTTAGCTAAAACTTCTGACCCCCACTAATCATAAGATTTCAAAATAAACTTTGTAATAAAGATGAACAAAAATTCAATATATTGCTTGAAATTACTTTTTAAATTAATATTTACAAAATAAATTCCTTAGTAGAAAAAAATAGAGTTAAGTACTATCATAGCTTTATGTTCAATATTTTTAATACGTGAAGGCATTCCTTTAGGAAAATTGTATGAAATTCAAATCAGACTCAAATTAACAATCTATCATTGCATTTCTTCAAAAGATTTTTCTACCCCAAGTCCTAACAAAATGAATAATTTAGCCAATATTTTTCCATTAGTAAATAAAGCAGCACATTTCTATCATTAGTAAATATAACTGTGCAATTTTATCCAGAGGTTTCCCTCTACATCACAGCAGACTTTTGGGATACCAGAAAGCTAAAGACAAGTAGATCTGGCCACGTCAACAATGTTCTCAAATATTAACTCACACTGGTAAGTCTGTCGGTATACAATACTGGGACTCCCTCCTCCCAAACTCCATCCAGGCTTTAGACCTCTTGCCTCGAGTTAGTTCACCAAAGAATGCAAGGTCCTGCCACTTGAAAGCCTTGCAATCTATCACCTTCATTCCATGACTCTCAGTGCTGTGGAACTGGCTCAGTTTCCACTGAGAGCAAATAGCAGAAGCCAGGGCAGTCTGACCACCTCACACAGAAAAGGGCTCTTGGGAGAGAAGCCAGCTTTGCTAGGGTGACCTAGATAAAATTAGGATGACCACCATGAACCACAGCATGATGCCTCAATGAAATATGCAATGTTGTGGTCATATTACCATAGCAGCTGCATCTTCTCACTATGGGTTTGGAAAATATCCTAGGAGAGCAATTGCAGAGTTGGGAAGGACACAAGTGTATTTGGCAGGGTTGGATGGAGATCTACTGTATCTGCAGTTCCCTTCCCAGAATGTTGGAACTCCAAACAGGAATTGCTGTAGATTCCTGATACCTGAATCTGAAAACTGACAGGAAAGATAATTCTAAATACAAACAGCACTTTTCAATCACATGCTAAATAATTTTCAGCTATGGTACAATGGAAAGAACAGTGGACTCTAGAACCTGCAATTGAGTGACCTAAGCTTTAAGTCCTAGTGACCTAATCTTTGACATCAGAAAGCTGTATTTGATCTTCTCTACTGTTCCTTAATAACCTAAAATTCTGTGGTTCTATACATCTCCTCTCTCTTCCTCTCACAAAAATTGTCCCTACTATCTTTCAGATAATAGCGATGTAAATAAGGAAGATATCATTAATCCATAGCTCTTCCTCCAGAATTTACCAAGTGCATGCTCACAAACCTATGGTCTAGGATGTGGGGGACACGTTAGACTGCATAGCAAAGTAAATCCAATCAATGAAACAAACCACAAAATAAACAAAGAATAACCAAGAGTATGTGATTGTTTAAAGTGCAATTTATCAAGTAGTACATTACTCACCATCTGGCTTGAATGGAATTTTATTCTTATAAAAACGAAGATTGCTCAAGTCATTTTGATATCGGATATCTTTGAAGTTCTGCTAAAGGAAAAAATAAATCAATCTCCAGCACATAGAAATACAGTAAAGGTACAAGGACCCTTCATGCATGTTTTCTCAGTGGCACCATAAAAATTTAAAAACAGAAGGAAAATAGTTTACATTTGAGAACATAACATTCTATACTCTTACTGGGTACTGGTGTCGGTACTTGTACAAATCCCTCGCAGCATAAAAACTTCTCTTTGGTTTGGCAGTTGCTTCAGTGGAATCACCACCCTGAAATAAAAAGTGAAACTCTGTTTACATGTTGACACAAGATAATTTCACAAAGAAATTTCCAGAACAAACTTATAAGGAAGAGCCATAAAGAAACCCTGAAAATTGTCAATCTGTTCAGATTAATGAAAATATTATAAATGTTCCTTTAATAACGCTTACTAGCAATATTTCTTAGCATCCTGTTTTTCTTATTTGAACCAATAATATTTGTCCTAAGATATATTACTGAAAAAAACACTTTATTATTAACCAAAAACCGAAAGAGGCCAATGTTATGGATCAATATCCATCAGAAATAGAACTCAAAAAGGATTTCAATACATTTATTTACTAGATGATTATGCAAGTGATTCTATGATAAAACTTACTTCAGAATATTTTACATAATACTAAGAATATGTTAAGATACTAAATCAATTCTGCAAAGAAAATTTTCATTAAATTTGCAACATTTAGCTGTATTTAGAAGTCAAGTAATATTTATGAAAAGAAAAGATTTTAAAACAAACTATCTTTCTAAACTCCATCCTTTATAACACCATGACAGGTACACAAAGGCATGAATAATCATCTATTCACTGAATAATACAATGTGATATAAACATTTAAAATATATGCACACAAAGCAATAAAATGCTCTTAAATGGAATGATGTCCGAATGAAATAACTTATATGTAGAAGTTTACTCATACTATTTAAACTCTAAGCAAAATTCCTATCACCATGAACTGATTTTTAAAGTATAAGATGTGGGTTAATATAATCGATTTGCATTCCCTATATGTACTATTATAATGTAGGAGAAAGTGCTGATGACAATGATGAAAAAGAAAAACTTTAGACCTTTAAGAGTCATTAAAAGCTTTGCCCCAAATTCTTTTCTCCTCAACCCCTGTCCTCCATCTGTGTTGACAGATTGGCATCCTCTAAGTAATTTTCACACATTTTTGAAGAAGCGTGATTCTCACTATTACTACAAGTACCGAGTTACTTCAACACCAAATCTTCTGATGCTTAACATTAGTTACTCTGTCATGTTATATAATCAAGGAAAAGCTTCAATTCTGGTCCTTGCCACAAGTTTCAAAATAGCTCTGCCTAGCAAGTTTCTGAATCTATTTAGCCTGAGCTACAACCATATGAATCATCATCCTACATTTGTATAGAAAGCACTCTCCATTTACAAAGCACTTACATATATAGTGGAATAGACAACAAACAGGGTTGACAGTCAAAAGGCATTATTTCATTTGATTCTTAAAACACACCTGACTGACAGTTAATTAGTATTTCCATCTTAGAAACAAGGTATCAGGAGCTTAGACAAGTTGCACACCATCCAGAGTCCAGTGACAGTGCAAGAACAAGAATCCCAGGCTCTGGGTTCAAGTCCAGGTCTGAATCAATCTCAGTCACACTAAAAAATGAAGGATATATGGAAACCTTGGTGTAGTATCAGTAGCCCAAGACTTGGAGTCAGAAGACTAGGAATCTTAACGCTGCTACTTGGTATTTGTGAGGCCTTAAGCAAATCATTTAGCTGAATCTTAGTTTTATCATCTCTGAAATAAAGATAATGACTCATGCCCTACCTATTTCTCAGGATTGTCATAAGAATGACTGTGTCCTGTCAGCATCTGCTCCTGCTCTTCCAACCCCTATTCCCTTTGGACTCTACCCAGACCCCTTTCACCTGCTCAGACAAGGATTCTGTTGTTCAATATTGTTCCTCTTTCCTGGATCATCAAAATTTCCCTCTCTTCTGGATCTCAAACAAACATGCTGCAGTATCTTTAATATTAAAATAATAAATATACAAAACATCCTTGACCCAAGCCTACCATCAATTACAGATCCATATATCTACTCCTTTTTTATAGTAGATCACCACCAAAGAATTGCCCATACTTTCTGTCTCCTTCTCTTCTTTCCCCATTTTCCCCTGACCCACCTCAATCAGGCTTTTGTCCTCACCACTCCAAAAAAATAGTTCTTGTGAACTTCACCAATAAATCTCCATCTTGCCAAACCATTTCTTAATGTTCACCTCAGGTGACTTCCCAACAGCACTGGGCCAATTAAAGCATCCCTCCTTCCTGAAACTGTCAGTATTTGGCTTACAGGATACTACACTTTCTTAGTTTACTTTCTATCTCATTGGGCACCCCTTGTCAGCCTTCTTTTTGGGCTCCTCCTCCTCTTCACACCCTCTAAATGGAGGGGTGCCTAGGGTCCTCATTCGTCATCACTCCTTGATAACCCCTTATCTTCCTATGCCTTTAAATATCATTGATCTCAGATGCTGAGGACCCTAGTCCTGGACTAAGTCTCCATTCATAGATGTAATTTAACTACCCAACAAATAATTAACTACCCAACAACTCCACTTGGATGTCTAATAGGATATGAAACTCAAGAGAATCTTTGATTTAACCTCCACAGCTGCATTCTCCCTAGACTTCCCTGTCGTGGTTAATGTCACCATCATTTGTCCAATATTCAGAGGGACTAGGATGATGCAATGGAAGTGGTGTGAAGGAGTCAGTCTGGGATACGCTTTAAAAGTAGCTCCAGTATTACCTGCAAGTGGATTGGCTCTGAGAAACAGACAATAAACAGGGTTGTCAGTCAAAAGGCAAAATTGAAAAGCAGATTTTTTGGGGAAGTCAGATGGTGATACTAACAAGAAAAATTAATCATTAAAAGGGAATAGGGAGGGCTGGTGTAGTCTACTAGTTACTGGGGTTGTGACTAACTGACTGAACATTATTAAAATGTTTTATATAGATGGACCTGGTAAGTTGGATTGAATCTTAGCTGGTATTTTTTGATATTCCAAATTTCTGTAGGAGGTTACTTAATTGGGAGACAAACGGAAGGGAAAAACATGAGAATGCAGCATCTAATAATTTAATAAGATTGAATTAGCAATGCAAAACAGCAGCAAACCAGACACAGGGGCAGATGGAAATTCAGAATTCCACAGGTCCAAGGCGCTGATATCAGTGATAGACAGACTTGGGTTTGCATCATCCTCTCCTTCAATGATCTTGGGCAAGTTTTCCTTTCTCTCTAAGCCTCAGTATTCTCTAAAATGGAGACCACACAGCAAACCCCCACCCCAAAATTGTAGGTCACTTAAATAACACGTTTAGCACAGAGCCTGCACTAAGACTTTATGATTTCCTCCTCACCTAAATAGAGTTGATCATCAAGATGGTTGAGGCAGTGTTAGCTGTAATATTTAGGTTATGATTCCCCCAAAACCCTGTGGTCACATTGGACTTTGGGCTCCGTTTTCCCAATCTCCATCGCCCCTAGCTGATAAAGAGAAGGGCCTAATGCGGAGCTCAAACCTGAACCACCTCTAGGATGCACACTTTTTCAGGGAGCCGACTACATATTTCCTCCTTTTTAAAGTTCCTGATTATTTTCAGTGCATCAGAGGTTAAGGGGGTTACGTATCTCTTGCCTAACCTCTCCTCCAAGCTGTATTAGTCAAACGGTTCAAACGCAGTTGGATCAACAAGTCTTCTGGTGAAATAAGATTCGTGAAGAATACCCTGAATCCTAGGTTGAAAGGCCTGAGTTGGGCAGAACAGTGACGTATGAACTTCAGATGGGGGCCTACACTTCTGACGGTTTAGACCCCACTGTAGGGGAGAGCGCTGGCTGCCTGCACTTGTAGCCCCACCTTATTCTGAGTAATTTTTTTGTTGTTGTTGTTGCCAATAACACGGACTAGAGGGGTTGTCACAAACCTCTATTTTTAGACAGGTTCCTCCCACCCCACCTTCGCATAACCCAGCTGCGCTGCAGAGGCAAAGAAAACACCCATTCAAGTTGGGTTCTGCCTTGAGCCATGCCCTCGGCCAGGCCCCAGGCCGGCAGTGGGAGGGTTCGTCGCTTTGGGCTCCTGCAGGCCCCCGGGCTCCACTGGGAGACGGGTCAGCCGCGGCGCGGAGGGGTCGGGTCGCAGGGGCGAGCTGCCACCTGGCGCCCCTGCCCTCCCAGCGCGAGGGCGGTTTGGCACTTGCCCCTCTGGGGCGCCGGGGCGCCCTGGCCCGACCCGAAGCCACCGCTGGGCCGCGTACCTGCTCGGCGCCCGCCGCCTCGGCGTCCTCGTCCGGCGCGGGGCTGGAGCGGGGCCGCCCGCCGGCTCGCTCCGGGGGCTGCGCGGGCTGCTCGGGCTCCTGCCCCGGTCCCTCGCTGCTGCCGCCCGGCCCTGGCTCCTCGGGCTCGGGCTCCGAGTCGGTCTGCCAGGTGGAGTCGCAGTCCTCCACGGTGGTGGGCTCGCGGAAGCTGACCCCGCCAAGCAGGTTGCCCATTGAAGAGGCGGCGGCGGGCGCGAGGCTGCGGGGCTGCGGGGCGCGGGCTGCGGCAGGCGCTCTACGGCCCGGGCATGGCCGCGGTGAGGGCGCTGGGCGGCAGCCTAGGCGCGCCCGCCCCGCACTGCCTCAGCGCGGCGAGCGGCGGACAGGCACCCTCGCGGGGAGGAGCTGGCGGCCCCGGGACCGCCGCCGCGCGCGCCTGAACCCGCCCATCCGGCTCCTTCTCCTCCCCACAAGCGGGAGAGGCCGCCTGCCCAGAGTCCCCGGGGGAGCCAACTGCGGCCCCCAGCCGAGCGCCGCCGGCCCCTGACCGCGCCTTACTTCCTCGTTTCTCCCCGGAACACCTGCCTTCACGCGGCCCCCAGCTGTCCCCGGAGTGGATCGGGGTCGGCTGCTACCCTCGCAGCCCGGAGCCGGGGGACGCCCTCCCGGGGCATCTCCCAGCTGAGCGGGAAGAGGGATCCCGCGCAGCTCCAGGAGCTGAGGACTGGCGTGGACGTGATGTCGAGGAGGTGTCACCGTCAGCAGGCGGGTCCTGTCCGCACCCCCTCCCCCTCTCCCTGGTCCAGGAGGAAGACACTTTAGCTGCAGTAGAAGACAAAAGCTGATGGTGCTGGGCACCATATAAACAGGAAATCCCAGCTGCCACGACTGTACTTAGGGCAGCCACCTAGAGTGCGTGTGGTCTTAAAAAAGTCAGAGCTATCAGTCACCTCATCTAATGAGCGAACGTCTCGTGACACAAAAGGAACAGTAACAACTGGACGATCACATTGATTTGTGGGTAACCTTACACCCACTCCAAATTGGTGCCCTGGATAGGCAAAAATCTCGGAATCGTAGAACATATGGCTGTTTCTAAGGGAAGAAGCCTTGGCCCTTTGGTCTCTTCTGCAAATGAAACAAGGAGGGAGAACTGTGTTATAGAAGTACTTTTTTCTTCTTCTTTCTTCCTTTTTGAGATAGAGTCTCCCTCTGTTGCCCAGGCTGGAGTGCAGAGGCGCGATTTCGGCTCACTGCAACCTCCGCCTCCTGGTTTCAAGCGATTTTCCTGCCTCAGCTTCCCGAGTAGCTGGGATTACAGGCGTGAGCCACCGCACCCAGCCTGTAGAGGTACTTCAAGATAAGGTAGCATTATCAAATACGTGACCCAGAGGAAAGTGACTGTTGTAAAATGTGTATTCTGACTTTCTAACTAGAAGGGAAGACTCTTTGCAGGCAGCCCGCGTCTCAAAGTGTGTCTGTATTTATAATGCTGTCAGCTTGGTGGGTGCTCAGTAAACATTTGTTAAATATGGACCGAGAAAAACGAGCTAGATATTTGAAGATTAAACTGTTGAATTTGGAATGAATAGTTTCTTTTTAAATGTTTCATGAAGAAGTAGGAAGCCAAATCATGTTAGATGGACTGTTTCTAAGGGAAGAATCAGGTAAACTGTCTGCCTATTCCATGGATAAATCAGGATTACCTAAGCTCTTCATGCATTGCAACAAGACATCGAGGCTGTGGCTCTGTCACTAATCAGTTTCTGACTTTAAGTAGGTCACATGAACCTAAACTTCCTCGTCTGTAAAATGAGACCAGATCTCTGGGATCCCTTCCAGCTCTGACCTTGTGTGATCCTATGACTAGGAAAAGCTCTGAAGCTAATAAGAAATAGACACGGGATGCACAAAACGACTTTTGGGGCCGGGTGCAGTGGCTCACTCCTGTAATCCCAGCACTTTGGGAGGCCGAGGCAGGCAGATCACCTGAGGTCAGAAGTTCAAGACCAGCCTGGCCAACATCTGATGAAACCCCATCTCCACAAAAAAATACAAAAATTAGCCTGGCTTTGTGGCGGGCGCCTGTAATCCCAGCTACTTGGGAGGCTGACGCCCGAGAATCGCTTCAACCTGGGAGGTGGAGGTTGCAGTGAGCTGAGATCGGGCCACTGCACTCCAGCCTGGGTGACAGAATGAGACTCCATCCCCCCAACCCCCCGCCAAAAAAAAAGACTTTTTGGTTATAATGGCTTAGCAGAAGAAGATGTGGGGCAGCCACATACCACAGGAATCCAACTGCTCAAAGCTGGGAATTTGATTTTCCATTGGTAGAAGACCAGAACACATTGCAGAAGTAAATATTGTCCATCCAGCCTTAAGTGTTCCAAGATTGTTGATGTAGAAAGTCTAAGAATAGTTGTTGAGTCCCAGGCACTCCATCGGTTGGTCTAGGTGTATGTAGATTAAAGTTGGCCACATGTTCTTTGCTCTCTTCCCATTGAGAAGTAGTCTTGTTCCTTACTCTTGAAGGAGCTGGCCTCAGTGGCTTGCTTAACTACAGAATATGGAAGAAGTGATAGTCTAGGATTTTCTAAGTTGAGCCATAAGGAACCGTGCATTTTCCACTGGGGTCTCTTGGAATATTCTCTCTGCTAGCCCCATGCTGCCATGTAAAAAGTTCAGCTAGCTTGAGACTGCCATACTAGAAAGGCCACTTGTGTGTGGCCTCTGGTCATCCTCTGGTCATGGTACCAGTTGAGCCCTACCTTCCAGTATTCCCTGTTGGATTCCACTGTTTTGTTTTGTTTTGTTTTAATTGAATCCTCCAGACCAACCCATCCACCATCTGAATCCCTTTCAGTGACCTCCGTCGACCCTACTTGGAATAAAGGGACTACCCAGCAAAGCCCTGCTCAGATTTCTGACCCACAGAGGAATGAAATGCAATAAAATGGCTGTTGCTTTAGGTCACTAAATTTTGTAGTCGTTTATTATACATCAGTAGGTGATGGAATGGTGAGAAGTATCTGTGTAACCCTATCTGTGTTTGTGCATATAAACATTTAAGTAACAGCTGCAATTAAATCCTTCCCTTTTACACCACCTTTTGAAAAATGTATCAGTTTTTATAGGACCACAGATGATATGCCAGATTGTGCAATATATTTTCTAAAGAACATAATTTTACATGAAGCATAACACCAACCTTATATAATATTTAATCAATTTTAAGTCTAGAGCAATAAGCATGACCACATTGTGCCCAATCTATGTATTATTTTAAAAAATTAATTCTGAAGGTCTGTCATCCCAAGGTTCTATGCACAGGAATTATGCTTCTCGAATACCTCAACTTTTTTTAATTATCCCTACCTTTCAGAGTATTTAACATTCCTGCATCAACAGTAAAGAAGCGTACCTTTGCTTCATATAAAAACCATCACTTAGCTCAGTGCCAGGTATCTATTAATTTATCAATACATGTTAGCTATAATGATGATTCATCCAATATGTCTTTAAAAACATATAATTCAACAGTAATATAAACATGTATGGAACAAGGAGAAACTATTATCACGATGGTCTATAATATAGTTTCTGACTCCCTGTAAATAGAATCTGCTCTAAATTAAGCAGATACTATAGCCATGCTTCAGTATAACTCGGTTTTCAACTTTGTTATGAAATCCTTTAAGGGTGAGGCCATCTTACAAAGGACAAAGGAACTGGTGCTTCAGGAACTAAACTTTTTTGGATGAAACCCAAATGTATCTGGCATATCTTGAATTGTCTTTTATAGTCAATCCTGGTTTTTTTTTTTTTTTTTTTTTTTTTTTTGAGACGGAGTCTCGCTCTGTCGCCCAGGCTGGAGTGCAGTGGCCGGATCTCAGCTCACTGCAAGCTCCGCCTCCCGGGTTCACGCCATTCTCCTGCCTCAGCCTCCAGAGTAGCTGGGACTACAGGCGCCCGCCACCTCACCCGGCTAGTTTTTTGTATTTTTTAGTAGAGACGGGGTTTCACCGGGTTAGCCAGGATGGTCTCGATCTCCTGACCTTGTGATCCGCCCGTCTCGGCCTCCCAAAGTGCTGGGATTACAGGCTTGAGCCACCGCGCCCGGCCAGTCAATCCTGTTTTAAGGACATTAACAAAGGTTTATTATTACATAATTTGAGAGTCTCTCAAATAAAAGGAAAGGGCAGATCAAGGGTCGTTTTCCCCAACCTCAGGAGTTAACTCCTCAATACCTCCCAGGAACCTGAAATCTATGGAGGAAAAAAAATGGTGGTATTTTTAAAATTAAAAATAATAAAGATGGCTCTGTAAAGAAACATTTGAAATTAGTAATAACATGCCGTAATATTGTTTTCCATTGACCATAGCCAAGGACCTCTGCTGGCACCCGTGGGAACTTTGTGTTCTTGAGAATAAGACACCCTTCCTCCAGGGCTTAGTGAGCAGGACCTGGACTGGAGTTCCCTCCCACCACCTTAACTGAACATTTTCATACAGGATATAGCGTGTACAACCTCACATAGAGTTCCTGACCAGACAAGACTTGCTGGAAATTTCCCAGGATCTTCCTTCCTTAAGGCAGGAATTTATAATAGGTCATAATTTATGAAAACAAAATATTGTTTTTCTCCTTCCTCCCTACAAATGTTCTATACCTTTTGTATGATTCTGAGATATCTTCTCCTGTATCCTCGTCAACCACTAACATTGCCATCGCCCCTCTTACCAAAATCTTTCTTTCTTTTTGGACAATGCAATTGTGCAATTCAATGTTTTTCTGCATGTTTCTTTTATCTTTATAAGGCTTGTTGCAAAAATATCTCTGCTCTCCATTACCTCTTCCTTAAAATTCTTTCTTCTTAGTCTTCTCAAAGAAATGACCAGCAATTAAAGCAATTCCTGTATACCAAAACCAAAGCTTTCAAAGTTGTTTTAAATGAGATACAGAAATAAACACACATATGTCTAATTTCAACTAAATTGAACTTGGAGTAGCAAAGAGATTTCTGCAGTTTTTTGTTTTGTTTTTTTTTTCTTTTGAGATGGAGTCTCACTCTGTCGCCCAGGCTGGAGTACAATGGCTCAATCTCAGCTCACTGCAACCTCCGCCTCCTGGGTTCAAGTGATTCTCCTGCCTCAGCCTCCCACGTATTTGAGACTGCAGGCATGCACCACCATGCCTGGCTAATTTTTGTATTTTTAGCAGAGACAGGGTTTCTCCATGTTGGCCAGGCTGGTCTCGAACCCCTGACCTCATGTGATCCGCACACTGCGGCCTCCCAAAGTGCTGGGATTACAGGTGTGAGACGCTGTGCCCGGCCTGCATTTTTTATTATAGATATAAAGTGTCAAATATTTTACTATCAAATATTGGTAACAAATGAATTGAACTCCCTCACTGGCACCTAAACTGCTGCCAAGACTCTTCGGAACCCGTGTGGTCTTCCAAATCTTATACATCAAATTTATCAAAAAGTAGCAGGATATGTTATGTGTGTACTGCTGGGATTGTTTGTTTATTTGTTCGTTCATTCATTTTTGTTATTCTCACTTAATTTCTTTCATCAACATCCATCATGGGAAGCCAGCTTGCCCTAGGGAGAGCTCCTGACCTAGGGTGTTTAGAATATATTAAGGAAAACAGCAATTAACAAATTCAAAAATACTAATAATTACAAGTTGTAAGTACAATGCAGGCAAAGCGAGATCGTGGGGTTTTGACTTTACTCTGGGAGTCAGGGAATTTCTCTGGGGAGGTGACATATAGGGGAAGAAATGAAGGACAGAAGAGAAATTAGCCTGACAAAGAGCAGAGAGAAGAGCATTCCTGGGAAAGATATTGGCATGGACAAAGGCCCCAGGCAAGAACAAGATTAGCCCCTACGGCCAGAGTGGCCAGAGAGCAGGTGTGCGAGGTGTGTAAGGGACAAAGCAAGCCGGGGTGTTTGATTTCAGGTTTTTGGATATTGGTTCGTTTTTCAAAAACCAATCTTTAGCCTCTTTCATCAAAAGCAACGCTGTTTCCATTTTTTTCTGGTAGTTCTTTTTGTTGGTTTTATTATTTCTTGGTAAAGTAACAGATAGGAAGTAGATGACTGACCTGGTTGCATATGTCAGGCACCTTTGTAGCCTTTTCCAGGCCACTGGAGCATTGGCTAATACGCCAAAGCAATAATGTACTGCATTTCATGGAACCTAAGAATCATTTATTCTCAGATGCATGTTATTTCAGATATATTTAAATGTAAAAAATTGTACATTCTAGAATTCATGTAATATGGTTTGCTAAAAGAGAATGTTTAACATTTTTACAGAACTAATTTATTCCTAAGAAATAGTTTACAATTCAAAGGCCAACTCTAGACTCATAACTGATACTGAGTATTTTCAAAGCTTAAGGACTTTTGTTTACCAATCGCACTACAGTTAGCAAAGGTAAAAGGTCCATAGAATTTATGAGGGTTGAATTAGTGCATAATAACATATCAGTGGAGCTAAGTTGAAATTAAGATAAGAATTTGGTAAGTCATCATTTGCATAAATTCAGCCTGTAGACGAAAATAGAGCCATATTTAAATTTTTAAAATAATGACACCTTCAAATATAATGTTTAGAGTTATTTGGATAATTCAGCAGCATTTAGGCCATATTTTGATTTAAAAAATAGTATCAATACTATGAGATATAGAAATATTTGACTTCAAAAAAGAAAAGAATTTTGCCTCTACCCTCCAAAATTATTGCTTATTTTTCCTGAATAAAAATAGATATGTATTCCATAATCATTTTTCCCAATTATTACATTGAGTATGCATTGCTATTTTATTTAATTTTTATTCTCAATCCTTGACATTTATCTGTTCTGAAGCATTACAAGTAACAGAATAAAAAATGGATGAGTAAACACACTGGACTCTCCCATGGCTCAGAAGGGCACTTGTCATTAAATCTGTGGCCAAGGAATATGTGATTCTTAATGGGTTTCCTCCAGCCTTCCTTGGAGTTTCTGCCTTCTCTTTATCTTATAAAAGGACCCCAGGGGCAGTTGGCAGGCATGGGTTTCCTCCAGGGTCCTCTGAGTGCAGATGATTTTGAGCATACATCAAAACCAGAAGTCCTGCTGTCACTGGCCCTTGGAACATGCCAAAGGGATACAGGTAGATGCATTTGGCACTTTATCCTAAAACCTAATTGCAGCCTCAGTGTACCAGATGAACCAAATCTTGTTCCTGCCCAAAGAAAAGTCCAGGCTGCTTAAGCCTAAACCAACCCCAGACTCTGGTCTGGCCTTCTATGAGATGGGTGTGCTGTATTGGGGATGGGTAAAGACATTCCTTAGAGACTATCAACAACTTCATCAGGAGAGAACTGAGGTATGGCTGTAGGTGTCAGGGAGAAATACAATTAATCCAGATGCCCATCTCTTCAAAGACAGGGGGCAGCCTATCAAGCAACAATTGTTTCTTCCAGGCTTCATAGCTTACAATTACCTTTAAAAGTATGCCTGGAGAATAGATTTGCCTTAATTCAAAACTTTTCTTTCACGGCCAATCATCTGTTGTACCCAGTTTCCAAGTCAGCCCTAATGATCTTCACTTCCTGATATTCAGCCCCCTGCGGGTCCTGTGTGACCAGTAAAATGTGGTAGATGTAATGGCATGTGACTTCTAAGGCTAGGTCATAAAAGACATCACAGCTTCCACCTTGGGATTACTTACTCTGGGGGAAGCCAGTTGCCATATCATGAGGAGACTCAAGCAGGCCTATGGCGAGGCCCACAAGGAGAGGGACAGGGCTCCCCTGCCAACAGACAGCACTAACTTGCTGACAGTGAGAGTAAGTCACTTTGGAAGGGGATCCTCCAGCCCCAGTCAGCCTTCAGATTCCTGCAGCTCTAACTGACATCTGACTGCAACCACATCTATGGCCCTTCCCTTCCGTCTCTTAAGCAGTGTGAGTTATCCAGCCTAGCTCTTCCTAGATTCCTGACCAACAGATAAAGTGAGAGAAAATAAGTGATTATTGTTTTAACCCACTATATTAGTCCGTTTTCATGCTGCTGATAAAGACATACCCGAGACTGAGTAATTTATAAAGAAAAAGAGGTTTAGTGGACTCAAAGTTCTATGTGGCTGGTGAGGCTTCACAATCATGGTGGAAGGCAAAAGGCACATCTTACATGGCAGCCGACAAGAGACAATGAGAGCTAAGTGAAAGGGGAAACGCCTTATAAAACCATCAGATCTCGTGAGACTTATTCACTACCATGAGAACAGTATGGGGAAACCACTCCCTGATTCAATTATCTCCCACCAGATCCCTCACAAAACATGTGGGAATTGTGGGAGCTACAATTCAAGATGAGATTTGGGTGGGGACACAGCCCGAGCATGTCAGCCACTATATTTTGAAATGATTTATTACAAATCATTAGAATAACTAGAATATCATCATTGTGTCGTTAGTCGCCAATTTTATTTATTCCACGAACTTTTATCGAACACCTGTTATATGTCAGGCCCTTTGTTAGGCTGGGATACAAAGAACTACAACACACAGTTGTTGCTCTCAATCCTTGGGAACACAGATGAGTAAATATGAATGACAGTACAAGATCCCATGAACAAAATGCTGTAAGAACACAACAAAAGGGGAATGGTTTTCTTTCCTTTGTCAATAAAAGAAGTTACTTATGTTTTCAATAAAAACATATTTAGTGCTTTCTAGGAGCCAATCGCTGTGATCTGTGATGCAAGCTGATAAAAATAGGGTGAATGAGACACAAACCTTTTCCCAAGGTCAATGTCAAAAGCTGAGGAGATACCATTTAGAAAAAAGCTAAAATGAGGCCATCAAATTTTGCATATTGTGACCTTAGTGAAAGCAATTTCTGTAAAATGGTGAAAATAGATAAAAAATTTCAAATAGGAAGAGGAGGAAGAGGCTGCTGGTGTAGAACATATTGTCTTTTCAAGAATGTTAGTGACAAAAAGGAGAAAAGAGAAAGGTCAAGAACTTGGTTCTTCTGCTCACCTTCCATAAGGTCAGTTGATTTCATCACCAGTGACTTATTTCCCTTCTTTACTGAAGCTGGAGATACAGGTGACACAACGCTCACCTAAAATAGGATCAGGGCACTGGTAGGACCCTGAGAGTGAATGCCTCCTTAAATTTTGCACCCTAACCATCTTACTCACTTCACCCTAGTCCCAGCCCTGCAGGTAAGGGATTGCTTCTTGATGTTAAAATGAGGCTTAAAGAAGATAGAAACAACTGTTACAAGCTTCATCGCTGCTTAAACACAATGACATGATGTATTAATGCAGAAAACTAACATTCAGTAACTACTGATGATAGTAGACATTCCCAAGGATAAGCTGTATAAGCAGAGAGGGGTCACTGGAGAGACTGGCTGGCTCATCCCATCTCTAACTGGGTGGCATTCCCCACGAGGAATTGAGCAGGGTAGAGAGGCTGCCTTCAGACTTGAGGATGCTCACTCATACTAACCTATTCTTGGGCTGAGCTCTCAAGAGACTAGCCTGTAAAACCAGAATACCAATCTTAATTCACAATGGCAACTGTAACTGGTAAGCCTAGGGCATGCCAGTGTCTGCCCACCCAGCTTGGTGAGCCTGAAATCAGAACAGGGGATGCTATGGGATTTAAATGTTGAAAGATCTTAAGGTCCCAAACTCTGCAGCCTCCTTTTGTGTATGATGGGGGGCATAGCAGTGTACCCTCTAATCCAGAAAATGTTCTATTAGGCACACTGTGCCTCTTAGATGCTGCCTTTTCTGAAGATACATAAATGATTAAACTTCTTGAGTGGATGACTCAGGGAGGATATTCTAACTGTATAACAACCCATACGTCACGGTCTCCAGTCAAGCAGAATGCCAGCAGGAGGCGGCACTGCTGGAGGCTCCCCATTCTGTCAACTGCTGGATTGTGGGGAGTTCCAGAGTGTCTGGGAGAGGGAAGGAGTTCTGGGGGTTTGAAAGTCATGACTATTTATCAACCCCCTCTAAGTATTTTGATTTTTGATGATTGGCAGTCTGATTTTCAGTCTTCTTCTTGTATGTGAATATCGTGATCAGGGCACAGGCTGCCTTGGAAGCCTTGCAGCTACTCTTGCCATGGTAACTTCTCTTTTTAACCTGAATTCATTTAATGCTGAATCAAATTTTAGTTCTCAGAGGAAAACCATATTTCCCAGTTCTTAAAGACACCCCATTGTTACCTCAACTACTATCTCTAATAAAAATTAGCAAATTGCAATGGCACTGATATTTTTCTTTCTTAGAACCTTTTATAAGAAGTGGTATATATTAGATACTTCTTAAATTCTTTCTAATAAATAGATGAATGAACAAACAATGAGTATTCTAATTACAATTTGCGTTTCCGTAAAAGGCTAATAATAATGGAACATCTTTTCATATCGTTATCTATTTGTCCATCTGTATATTTCCCCTGCTAAAAATGTTGCTTCACATCTTTTGTTCATTTTGAAAATTGCATTGTTTCCTTATTGTTCAAGGTTGAGAGTTCTTGATGTATTCTATATACAAGTCTTTTTTTGGGGGAATACATGATTTGCTAATATTTTCTCCCAACCTATAACGTGTCTTTTCATTCTGTCAATAGTATCATTTTCAGAGCAAAAGTTTTAAAATTGATAAAAAATAAATTTATGACTTTTCAAAAATTGTATGGATGATGTGTTGTTTTCACACCTAAGAACTCTTTGCCTAATACAAGATGTCCATGAGAAGACCAGCCTACTGAAAACAGGCCTTCATAAACTTGAATGAGAGATAAAGACAGACCAGCAAAGCCAAGCTCCCATCTTAACAAGAGGTGTGGTGTTCTCAGTACTCCTCTCTCTCTCTCAGCTGTAGTTTAGGGCCCTGAAGATATTCTAGTGCCTCACCCAGGATGGGGTGACCAACTCCTCCCAGATTGTCAGAGACTCTTCCAGTTTTAGCTCTGAAAGTCCCATGTCAGTCCTGGACAAACTGAAACTAGGAGTAGAGTGTTTTCTGTTCCTCAGCTGCAATGGGTTTTCCCCAGAGTCCTAAGGGTGGCAGCGCTGACTACCCTCCTCTTAGGTGAAGGCTTTTGTTCCACAGAAGAGATGAAGGAGAAGGTCCTGGTGGGGGGTTCTTGCTCCTTTCAGCAGAGGCTGCTATTCTGCTTTCTCAGTGTGCCTGGTGGGGTTTCTGGAGAAGAGCTTGGAAAAGGGTGTAAACTCTCCTGTACCTGAAACTCCCAAGGGTTCTACATCTTCTCCCAGCCCACATGCAGCCTCTACCAATTCATTAACTATTCTGGCTGGGTTCTTTCTACCAGTGTCTGACTGTGTCTGCCCTAGTTCAGCAAGCCGTCTTATCTCTCCCTGCAGACACTTCTCATTCCTTAGATTTTGGGCTAGTGGGTTGTCCTGCAACCTCAGTTTTCTGATGAGTTTAAGGAAAATGATAAACTTGCAGTCTGTCTGGCAGTGGATTATCACACACAATAATGAAGTGAGGTTCTTTCAAGCTCTCTACATCTCTGAGTCAAACATTTGAGTTTTAACGTGTGTAACTAATAAAAAACTCAACTGCACACACACAATACATACACATGCACATACACACACACCCCACTATATTTTCAACTCATAGCTGCCATGGGTTGATGAGTATACTCATAATTGGCTTGTATTCGTCGGATGTTCAGATAAGAGTGGGCAGGTTTTCAGTGAACTATCCTCAAGAAGTATCATTTCCATTTCTCTTTTACATGCAATCTAGAAATGTTGTGGAAGTTTCTTTTGCATTTAAAATGTCAGCCACCATATTGACATTCTGGATCTCTGCACATTTGGCCCTCTCTTTCCTTTACAAATTGGATTTTTAAAGGAAATTTACTTAGATTTATTCTTATTGCAGTCTATTAATTTAATAAATATATATTGGGTGTTTACAGAGAGTAAAGTGTATTAGAGATGCAAAGTACATGTTGGATTCTTTTTTTTTTTTTTTTTTTTGGACATGTTGGATTCTTATGGAAAGTCCCAATATTTTAAAAGTTTGGGGCACAAGCGTATCTTGTAAGTTGATGTCTTGTTATTTTCAATTCTGTACATGTCTCTGTGTTAGGAAATCTTGGATAAGCAGGTCCACAGAAATTCCTCTGCTAGCCCTGCCACCTGGCGTTTCTACATAATGGCATATCCTCAGGTAGGTACAGATTCTCTTTACAATCTATGTTTTCACTGAATGATTAACAGAAAATTTTATACTAACTATTTGATGGTCATTATACTTATACTTGCTCTATTAACTAATAGCTATTATAACTACTATGGTAATTAGTATCTCTTTTATTACCTAGTACTATGTAATGGTTACTTCTGTCTCATAACTATCTTTAACTCATAAATGTTACAAAGATCATTTGTTACACTTCTGTAGATACTCAAAAAATGTTTATTGAATTATATTGAGTTTTGCATCCCTTACCTTAATATCAATATATTTTCAAAGAAAACCTCCGTTAAAAAGGGAACTATACCACTTTTAACTGCTATAATTTTTATTAAATACGTTCATTAACATTAGTTAATGTTTAATGGTTGTTTTTAATAGCAAAACATTCTAAGTAACCTAAGTCATAATAGGAAAGTTTTTTGCCACTCAAGTCAAGTTTTTGTCATTTTAAACCCTGTTCAAAAAATTTTTTAGTTGAAATACCATAAAAATAATGTATTGGTATACAATTCTATGTGTTTTAGCACATGTATAGATTCATGGAACCACTGATACAATCAGGATACAGAACAGTTCCAGCATCACCAAAATTACCCTAATACTATTTCTTTTTAATCATCACTGCTCCCACTCCTAACCCCTGTAAGCCGCTGATCTGTTCCCCTCATAGCTTTACTTTTTCCAGAGTGTCATTTACATGGAGTCTTGCAGTATATAACATTTTATGACTTTCTTCTTTCAGTCAGTATACTGCCTTCAAAATCCATTCATGTTATTTGTATATCAATCATTAGTTCCTTTTTATTCCTGAGCAGTAGAATATTGTATGGACTAAATCTTGCTTATTTATTCACCTATTGACATTGGGATAGTTTCCAAATCTTGGTGACTGTGAATGAAGATGCTGTAATCATTTGTATCTAGGTTTTCATCAGTGAACATATATTTTTATTTCTCTAGGCTAAATGGGATTGCTGGGTAATACGGCAAGTGTATGTTTAACTTTATGAGAATCTGCCAGGCACAGCAGCTCACTCCTGTAATTCCAGCTACTCAGGAGGCTGAGTCAGGAGGATCTCAGGAGTTTGAGGCTGCAGTGAGTTATGATTACACCACTGCACTCCAGCTTGGGCAGTGAGACAGTGAGACCCTGTCTTTAAACTAAATAAATAAATAAATATCAAAAATAAAATTAAAAAAAACTGCCAAACTGCTCCAGAATGTCTGTACCATTTTGGATTTCCACTGGCAATATATGACAGTTGCATTTACTCTTCATCATTGTTAGCACTTGATATTGTCAGTTGGTTTTGTTGTTGTTGTTTCAGATTATTTTTTGCCATTTTCCTAGTATGAAATGGTATGCAGCGGTATCTGGGGCAGACACAGTCAGACACTGGTAGAAAGAACCCAGCCAGAATAGTTAATGAATTGGTAGAGGCTGCATGTGGGCTGGGAGGAGAATGTAGAACCCTTGGGAGTTTCAGGTACAGGAGAGTTTACACCCTCTTGCAAGCTCTTCTCCAGAAACCCCACCAGGCACACTGAGAAAGCAGAATAGCAGCCTCTGCTGAAAGGAGCAAGAACCCCCCACCAGGACCTTCTCCTTCATCTCTTCTGTGGAACAAAAGCCTTCACCTAAGAGGAGGGTAGTCAGCGCTGCCACCCTTAGGACTCTGGGGAAAACCCATTGCAGCTGAGGAACAGAAAACACTCTACTCCTAGTTTCAGTTTGTCCAGGACTGACATGGGACTTTCAGAGCTAAAACTGGAGAGTCTCTGACAATCTGGGAGGAGTTGGTCACCCCATCCTGGGTGAGGCACTAGAATATCTTCAGGGCCCTAAACTACAGCTGAGGGAGAGAGAGGAGTACTGAGAAGACCACACCTCCATACACAGTGCTGCCTAAGATAGGGCTTAATAGGACAGAGAGCTTCTCCTCCCCATCACCAGGCTCACAAGTAGAGTAGCAAGTCACAGTGGGATGTTACTGGAAGAGGCCCAAGAGTGTGGGCACAGACCGTTTCTGAGGTACAGTGCAAAGGGAAGATCTAAAGCTGAAGGCGGAGCAGAATTGAAAAAAACTACAGGCAAACCAGCTCCCAACTGAACCACAAAGTGTCACCAAAGGAATTTGATGCTTGTGGTGCCCTAAGGGTAACCACTGCAGCGGAGGAAGAGAATTAAACTCAGCCCAACTCCTAACTCAGACTCACACTCTAGAATCCTAGCAGAAGGACAGACAGGTGTATGCATTTTCAGGCATAAAATCTATTTTCCTCATCTCTGCGGTCCTTAACAAGGTGTCTGGCTTTCAACAAAAAAATTACAAGTCATACAAAAAGGTGATAAAGAAAACAACAACACATTGTCAAAAATAAAGCAGTCAACAGAACCAGACCCAAGATATGACAGAGATGTTGGAACTATCTGACAGGAAATTGAAAATAACTATGAGTAATATGATATAGCTCCAGTGAAAAAGGAGAACAACGCCGGGCGCGGTGGCTCAAGCCTGTAATCCCAGCACTTTGGGAGGCCGAGACGGGCGGATCACGAGGCCAGGAGATCGAGACCATCCTGGCTAACACAGTGAAACCCCGTCTCTACTAAAAAAATACAAAAAACTAGCCGGGCGAGGTGGCGGGCGCCTGTAGTCCCAGCTACTCGGGAGGCTGAGGCAGGAGAATGACGTAAACCCGGGAGGCGGAGCTTGCAGTGAGCTGAGATCAGGCCACTGTACTCCAGCCCGGGCGACAGAGTGAGACTCCGTCTCAAAAAAAAAAAAAAAAAAAAAAAAAAAAAAAAAAAAAAAAAAAAAAAAGGAGAACAACATGCCAGATCAGACGGGTGATTTCAGGAGAAATGGAAACTATAAGGATCAATCAAAGTGCAATGCACAAAGTGAAAATCACAGCAACAGAAGTGAAGAATGCCTTCAATGGGCACATCAGAAGATGTAACAAAGAATCAATGAACTTGAGCGTCAGTTTATAGCAATCACGCAAACTGAAACACAAAGAGGGAAAAAAATTCAAAGTCTCCTACGTATTCATCCAAGAGAATTGAAAACTTATGTTCACACAAAAGCCTGTACATGAGTGTTTATCATAGCCTTATTCATAATCACCCCAAACCGTGTGGCCCAGATGTATTTCAACCAGTGAACAGATAAACAAACATGATACGGCCACACAATGGAATGCTACTCTGCAGTAAAAAGAAATGAACTATTGATGCTTGCAATCATATCGATTAATCTCAAATATATTTTGCCAAATGAAAGTAGACAGACCCATATTATTCCGTGTATATACCTTCCTGGAAAGGACGAAAATTGTGACAGAATACGGATGAGTGGTTGCCGAAGATTGCAGGTGTGGGTAGTGGTTGTCTACAAAGGAGCAGCACTGGGGAACTTTTGGGGTGAGAGAACTGCTTTGTGTCATGACTGTGGAAGTGGATACATGGTCCTAAGCATTTGTCAAAACGTGAGGAATTATACAACTCAGTGAGTGGATTTTACTCTATATAAACTAAATGAAAATATACTAAGATGTGGAGATATCCCAAAATGGAATACAAACTATCAAATGTTACTAGTCTAACCTATGAGTGACATTACCACACTGACACAGGCAGCGAACAGAACTAACCTAAGTAACTTTTAGAAGTCAGTATTTTGATTGGATTCCATTAAAACTAAAAAAAAACCTATTATACCTAGTTGCTATATGCTAGTTAATAAATGAGTTTCTCACAGGCGTATGAGTTACCAATTCTGAAACTACTTGTGTATACTAACTAACATTGAATGAAAAAGCAATTTTATTTTAAACTGTGAGAGCCAGTTGTACATTAGAAAACGAATAAGACTGTGTTGCTGAACTAGAATTGGATTGGAACTCTGAACTCATAAATATATATACACAGACCAATGTAGATGTAGACATAAATATGCATGTGTGCTGCATGGGGCAAATATATATATTATTTATTTATACACACATGCACATATGTATATATACATGTGATCTCTTTTTTATTAAGATTCACGCACCTCTTTCAAGACCAACTCAATGTTAACCTTCTCCATGAAGTCTTCCAATTTGACTTCTATAGTTTCCCATTTTGCTTTATAATTCTCTTATAGCATCTGTCAGATTTGACTTGCACTTTTGTACATATCTTAGATTTTTGTATGTATTTCCAGATATCAAGCTCTTATCTTTTACAACACCTTCCATGGTCTCTTAAATTGTATAGACATTCAGTAAACGTATTGAATGGGATTTTATATTAGAGATATCTAGGCACAAATCTGAACATGTAGGAATTACAACATGTCCTTTAGGTAATCAGTTATCTTCAAGCTAGACTCCTACTTAGGGCTGTAGAAGGCCAAAGATACTCTTCAGAGTTCAGTCCTGGGCCCTCAACATTTTCCCTTTTACTGTATCTTCAATATTATCTAGTCCCCATGGCTATGAAAACTAAATGCTGATCATCCTTGAAGATATATATCCAGCCTTAACTTCTCCTCTGGGAAACTTGGGCATCTTCCTGATCCCCTTGCCACTTCCCTCTCCTCATTTGCCTCCAACCCACAAGGGAGGTGTGTGCCAGCTCTCTTCCAATTCTCCCCCAGTTAACCCATCACCGTCATAGTCTAAGCCAGCATCATCTCCCACCAAACTTCTGAAGGCTTCTGAACTGATCAATTGTTTTACATACTTTATTTCAACTCATTCTTCATCAAGTAGTTAGAATGATTGTTTTGAACATCTATATTATATCACATGTCAGTTTAAATTTTTGAAAATTCTTCAGTGACTCCCCATTGTACAGAATAAAATCCAGTCCCTTTATATTTTTGTCCTCAAAAGTCTGCACACAGCTATGCTCCCAGTCATGAGCCTACAGTCAGTTCCTAAACTCAGCAGTCTGTTTCCTTCTTTAGGGCTTTTGCAACTGCATTTTACTTCTACTAGAACAGAGTTTCTCAAACTCTCTGTGGGGAAGGATCAAATCTTTTTCCTCCCAGTCTATCAGAGAATTATATGTAAAAAATCAACTATTAGAAAAAAAATTTTAAATGTTTTATTTTTAGATTTAACAGACGTAAAGTTAGTCTTATCAAATTGCTATAAATGTTACAAATGCTTCTTCTCAATTTCTATACAGATCTCATTAGGGTCCAGGAACAGTTTTCTACTGAGTAACCCAATGTTAGAATACTGTGTGTGACTGATTCCATCTGATTCTTAAGATCTCAGCCTGTCACTTTCTCCAAGCGTCTGTCCTCACCATGCTGTCTGATGAGTTCATTCCCCTTTGTGATAGTGTATTTTCCATCACTGCACCCTATTTGTTTCATCCATAACACATATGTAAATTATACACATAACACACATACACACATTTCTCTGCTTACTTTATTCTCTGCCTCTCCCCCAGAAATTCCAGGTATCAGGGACTACGACTGTTTTGTTCACTAAAGTATATAGATTACAAAGTCAAAGAATGTCAAATATGATTTGAGACTAATGGATTTCTCAGAGCCTTTACTGTGCTAATAAGAAGTGTGAAATTCCAAGAGACAGGTATAAAGTACAGAGTTTCCCAAGTTCATTTGACCTTTAACCATTTCGTCAGGATGTATTATATAGAATGCATTGTAGATAGTGCTTATCTAAAGAAACACCTGGAAAGTTTGAATATGTTAAAACTGTTTTTACCAGGTTGTAAATGTTAAGGTATACTGATATGAAAACTTAACCTGCTATGATTATTTTGTTATTGGAGAAGAAAATAGAGTACTGGAATTATGCCAAATATTTTGTGGGATAAGTGTGTGTGATGCTTATTTGCCAGTTTTTCTTTCGGTTTCCTTTCTTCCCTTTCATTACAGAAAATTAAATTTCCCAAATTTCTCAGCCGAATAATTTTTGGATGGGTTATTCTAAAAAGAAGCACTGGCAGGAGATTGGAAAAATTAAAGAAAAGAAAATATTTATTTTGTTTATTTATATGTAATTCTAACTGCTTCTGACAGCAATAGTAGCCTTCTGTGGTTCCAGGACTGTCCACAGTTCCAGCAGCAGCAAAGCAGCAGTAAAGCCAGCAGGCTGCGCCCTCTATGGTTTTTGGCAGCTGCAGCACAGTGACAGTCAGGCTGGTAGCAACATGGTTTCAGGCCTCCAGCCATGTCTGCTGGGAGCCGCCCCGCAACCCCTACTCCCGCCGCCAGATCTTCCCTGCCCCTGGGTTCCTCCAGCCAAGCCAGGGCTGGTAGCGACTTTCTGTAGTCACTGGCTCTGTGTTGCACACCTTTGGTCTTTTGCTCCTTCAGGCCTTCCAACACTTTTGAAACCAGTTCCTTGTATGAAATCCCTTCTGTTCGAAATACCTAGAGTGGCTTTTGTTTTTTTCTGACTGAACATTGGTTGATTATGGGGCCAAGATAGGAAAAAGTGACACTGTCTCTCAAACAGATTGCATGAGAGTAGAAAAATGCCCTCTCCTCTGTCTGATGTCAATAGGAGTCAAGAGCAAGAGAAAGACCCAGAGCAAAATGAAATAAAAAATAATGGGAACAATACCATGAAGAAAATAAGAGTCCGAGATTCTAATTTCCATCATTCATTTTTTTGTGCATTATTTCACTGTTCTGAACCTGTTCTTCCACTTCTTTCCTCACTTGATTGTTTCCAACACCAAAGGGCAGTTCCACTGATGACTTCTCTCAAGTCACCCAAAACTACCCTCAAATAAGCACCCTGAGTAAAGGCAGTGCATTTGTTCTGCCCATGCAGCTTCAGGACAAGTCTCCCAGTTTCCAACTGGACCGTCACCCCAAATTCTAAGTAAAATCTGGAGTTGCCACTATTCAACAGTTGTTTATCAAATATTACTCTTGGGAGGCACTGGGCAGAGGAAATACACGTTCACATAATGATGTGTGTGAGACAAGCAATATGTACAAAGAGCAGAAAATCTTTCAGGGAAACAAGAGCTATCATAGAGGTGCAAATTAAGGCAATAAGAACTGGGAGGAGGGAACAATTAATTCTGTGGGATTCTTCAAAAGGCTTCCCAGTTGGTGCATGTAGTTGGGTAGAGAGTTCATGGGGTGGAGTGAAAATAGTGGAGACCAGAAAGATATAGTGGAATCAGATTCAGTGGGACCTTCAGAGCCCAGATCTGTTACTATTCTTGATGGCATTAGGGACCCCAGTAGGCTTTTAAATTAAGAAGGGATGTGAAGATATTTTAAAACTTGCAATATATAAATACAGGATACAGTTGTTGAGGAATAAGGTTGAAGAAGAAAACATTGAACGTTTATATTATTTTTATACAACTGTTACACTTAGGGTATTTATATATGAATATGAATATATATATGAATATATATGGATATATGTATGAATGATATCAGTGGGATGCTCAAGACATAATAAGCAAAAGGAATTGCCCTAACAAATTGTCAAAATAATAACATAGCCCAGTCAACTGAAAAGTGGAAAAAAAATAATTACGTTGAAACACTAAAAATGAAGTTGCAAGAAAGAATTTAATATCCCTTTGAACAATCTAGAGTGAAAATAATATTTTTTAAGTTTCCAGATATTACTGATTTGAATGGATACTAGGAAATAAGAATTTTGTTTATAGATATAAGGAAGCTGGAAATGTGATTCAATATTGCATATAAGAAACAAATTACAGAAATATATTCTGAACTCATTTAATTCCTACATAATCCTTGATCAGTGAAGAAACAGTAATGGCATAGATATTTTTGAATACCATTACATGGGAAATTAGTTATGAATTTTCGAAGCTAAATGACAGAAATACCAATAAAGTCAGCACTATTCTGAGCTACATATAAATGAGGAATTTTAATCCTGATCAGAAAATTTTAATGCTCTCAACCAACCTTAGGATAAATTGTGCCTGAAATATCTCATTTGCTTTGATTAGCACTATATCAAAAGACGGAGACAAATTGAATGGAAAAATAAGAAAAGCAGTTCAGTATTGAGGAAACTGATGTATGAAAAAACATTATAGGAATAAAATATGTGCAACTCTGTGAAGAGATGACTAAGGAATGATGATAGCCTATAAATATTTGAAAGGTATAAACATCCAGTAGGAGGAGGAATTATTTAGCATGTTATAAAGAGCTATAATTACCGTTTATGGGATGAAATTAGACAACCAAGGTTTAAAACAGTCAAAACCACTTTTCTGGGAATAATGGAAGCCTTGTATTTGAAAACATAAATAATGTTATCTTTGGGACACCTGAATGCTTGTGACTATTTTTTTTTCAATTTATATCTTTTTAGAAAATATAATTAATTCAGTGAAAAGAGATAGACTTAAATCTTTTAAATACAATAAATATTTCATTGTTTTATATATTCTGCACAGTTCTTTGTTTTAAGAGATTCTCAAGTGGCTCACTCAATCTTTTGGCAATAGAAAGACAGAAGACAAACAAAATCCATAAATACTTTCCCAATCTAATGCTAATCTTCTTTTCCACTAGACCTACTTACTAGCAGTGAGCAAAACTCATTAATTGGAATTTTGCCTAAACATTACTAAAGGATCGTAACTCATTGATACAGCGTAATTGGAATTATGTACCTAATTGAGGTAAAGACAAATGTTGGCTGCTTTTACACTGAAAAGAATCAAGATTTTATTTGCACTTGACACTAATTACTACCTCTTTCTTCAATTGCTTCCTTCTCTCTAAAAGATCTAAATTTCCAGCCACAACCACTTTCCTGTGCCCATGTTCCGTATCTCATACTGGATGTCCTGTTTCCTCAAACTCAATGGACTCCAAATCAAATTTGCTTGACAAATGAAATAAAATGTGCTGCACATTTTGTGTATGCCAGGCCCTGTGCTGTCAAGCTAGAGATAAAATCATGTATATAAAAGGAATCCTACAGGAAGAAGTTCCCAGATCTCCTCTTCCTACCATTAGCTATTTCCCAAGTTTTAAACCACCTCATTCCGTTATAAACACTAAGTCTGCATTCCCAAGAAGTGCTTAATTTATTGAGACCCTGGTGTGCATGATTTATTGAGAGAGGGCTCTCAGGTGAAAGGAGGAAGCGTACGCAGGATAGGGCAGGGGAAGAAGCTAAATTAGGCTGTAGTCCCAGCTGGAGTCCAGCTTCAGCCTGATCCCATGGGCAGCTCTGGAGCATAAATCGTGCCACTGAATTGATCCCACCTTGACGCAAGAAGAATTGCCTCTTATATCTACGTCCACTAATTATTGATTGTGGATGGCTATCTCCCCAGAGGGTACCATAAAGGGGGCAACTGTGAGCCATTATCAGTTAACTCTCAAGGCAGCTGGGGATGTATGCGCCATCTGGTAAAGGACATCTGACTCTCTGCCAATCATGCTTGCTATCAACACCATCACTCCCCTGACCACTTAGGGTCATAACTACTGTTCCAGTCGAGCCATGCCTGAGATTTGTCACTAAATCTTGAAAATTCTTGCTTTATACTCTCTCTGTGTGTCCCTTCCTTCTCATTTATTCCCAGTCACCACTTGGAGTAGTCTAATTCCTTATTAATTCACACTTAATCTACAATCATATTCAATTAACCAGTCTCAATATTTCCAGAGGCAAAAAAAAAAAAAAAAGGCATCATAGATGGGCAAAGCCATTAGGTGGGAACTGGGGTATACCAGAAAGTTCATGCTCGGTTAGAAAGGGCCAACCTCTACTTAGCTCCAAATGTGCGTTGCAGATCTTCTAATATTTTAAGAGAAGCCAGAATCATTTTTATCTATAGACTTCTAAATTTTATAAGCGGTAACTAATTCTAGTTTTTTTTAAGTTCTGAGGGAGAACAAAAAACACATCTACATATCAAATGCATTCACCACAGCCATTTTGCAAATTCTGGCCAAAAGCCTAAGATAAAAGATGATATGTAAATAAATAACTATAGGTCAACGTGAAGGAAGATAAAAATCTCAAGGGAGATGCAGATAAAGTGCTTCACCAGTTTAGAAACAAAGTGAGTAGACCCTGAGCCTTCATGACTAAGGCCCTTGTCTTTATTAAAATTTTCCTCTCTGGTATCTAGCACAGTGCATGGCACATACGAATACTAGACAAATGTTCAAATCACCAAAAAACAAACAAAGGAACCTTTTGTTGTTGGGCTTGCAAAAGAGCAAGGGCAGAGTACATAACAAAGCAATTATCCTAGTAGCTGAGAAGCAAAGCTGAAGCTGTCACACGCTATCCACTGGGATTCTGTCAGCCCAAGTCGCTCAGAGTCCCCACTTTCTCTCTCTCAGCTTCTAGCACAAAAAGCATGTGTCAGCGTATCATTAAATGCTGTTCCTGAGCTTGCAGGCAACAACAGCAAACAAAGAGAAGAGGACAGACCTAGTTTCTAACAGTAAATAGATTTCGGTCAAGTCTATTTTATGGGGTGTTTGGCAGTAGTGTGGTGTATGGTCACTACACATCACAATCTCCTTTGAAAGTGCCCTGTATCCCCCAATATACCCAGTATGGGTAGTTCTTTCTTTTCACGCCACAGACTACTGACTGCCAGACCTTCTTAAGGGAACTGAGTCAGAAACAGCTCTTGGAGTCATTGCAAAATGGTAGTGACTTTGGACCACATTTGGCCATCACCTGGCAGGGCTCTCTTCCTGAGCCAGCGCCAGCATCAAGGTTCCACTGTGCCTCTAGGAGAAACCTGAGCCACCGAGCAAAGCTGAGGCTAGGGAGGCACATTGTCCAACTGGCTGACTCCAGGGATCTCAAGCTTTTTATTCCAGAATAATCCACATGCTCATGCACCCTTCCCATCACCATGGAATCATGTCATGGCAGTTTGTAATCACATGTTTCTCAGTCCTCAGTGGCATCTAAACATGAGGTGCTTTCACCAAGTGTTTGATGTCTGAACTGATTTCTCTAGGATGCTTCTCTACTGTCCACTGTGACTGAGTTTGGGGAGGAAATCATCCCTACATCCTGGAACTCTCAATTGCCTCAGATTTAGCAGGGGGCATTCGGAATTCTCCTCTAGCCTGCCTTAGGTTCATAAATCTCGAATATAAACATTATCTGTGTGGTACTTGTTTGAACTCTACCACACAATCCTCTTGGCTGCTTTGCATTTTTTTAAAAAAGTTTGTTTATTACATAATGGAAATTATTTTCACTATATACAGAAGTAGCCTTTGACGAATTAGCCTTTTGCTGAGTGGCCCATCTCTGCCTTCCCCTTCTTGTACTCCTAGAAATACCTATTCAACTTTTGCATGCACCTCGCAAAAACCCAATCTTGGATGAATCCAGCTCTCTGCCTGCCTTGCCTCTGCCCGCCTTGCCTCTGCCCGCCTTGCCTCTGCCCTGCTGAATGCTGCAAAAATATTACACAACAAACAAAGTCCTAGTCCACTTATTTGTTCTCTTTCTGCAGACACAGGCTTCTTCCTTAATAGAAAGAAAGAGCTTTCAGGCAGGAACTTCTAAATTCCTGGTGGCCGCACATCTAACTGTAACTACAGCACTGCCACTCCTTCTGCCTGCTGCAGATGCGGCTGTGTCCTCTGCCGGGAACACCTCTGATGGTGTCTGGAGCCAGCCCGCTCACCTCCTCTGGTCTTCAACCTCTCCCTCCCTCCTGCAGCCTTGGAGATGCTAAGGACATCCTCTTCTGGTTTCCTTGTCACACTTTCCCGTTTTACTCCAACCTTCCTTTTTGTACCTTTTCCGTGATTTTACTGCCTCATCTTTCTTTCCATTTTGAAATGCCTTGGGAGGCTATCCTAGGTATCCCTCTTCACTGCACTGTATCTCAAAGGATTTCAGTCCATCCTTGTGGCTTAACTTGCCATCTATCAATATATGCTGATAGCTTGTTAAATAATTTTGTATTTATGTCTATAAAAATGAAACATGGTCATGTAACAAATCAAAATATTCAGAAAGTTTATGAGAAAAATTCTGTGCCCTCTTCCTTACTCATACATAGCCCCACATACCGGAAGTGCCCTCTTTTGGCCATTGCTGTCCTTCATTCTGTTACCTCCAGAGCTCTAGGTAGTATGCTTATGCTTCCATTTCAAGATGTTTCACATTAGACAATGTCCGCTGACTTTGAAATGTGAGAGTGTAGCTCACAAAACACCACTCATTCCCTTCTTTCCCTCTTCCGCTTCTAGTATTTATAATTTATATCATTTTTCTGTCAGTTATCCTTGTAACTTTAAGTAATAAAAACCAAATCTCTAGGTTTTTTCCCATCAACTTTCAAAAGTATTTAACTCCTCATCCTGTGTCTTGACTGGCAGAAAGCAGTGAACAGTCTTGTCTTCCTTGCCCTTCCATCTCCTATCTTATGTCAGCTACACTTGTGATACATAATATTTTGTGATCCTAAATGTCCAAAATGGAGTCACTTATGACAAGAAACTCAGCTCACTTGTGAAATTGCTGACCCCTCAAAGTGATAAGCATGGGTATGGTGGACTGAGGTGATAAGATAGTACCTGCTGTGGCCAGGCACCCAGAGACCCTACAAAAAAGTGAAGCCAAGAGGTGGCTGAGGTAATGACCATCACACTCCGGCAGAGGGTCATAAAAACAGCAAAGAAACTGACTACGGCTAAGACATCTGCAGAAGCTCTGCCCACGAGAACTCTGAGGGCTTCTTTCCATTTGCAGTGACCTCTGGAAGCTCGGCCAGAAAAGCAGCAAACCAGCCCACCCCTAACCCCGCCCCATCCCTGTTGGTTGCATATCCAGGGAAATCTGAACCTGCCTGGTTCATCAGTCAGCTGCTCATCATGGTTCATTCCTGTCTGTCTTATGACTGCCTGTGTGTGTTGATCATATTTGCATGATTGTTGGTGTGTGAAAATCTTGTCATAATCCAAAAACATTTAATTGGCCATTGAGTCATTGTGAAGAACCCCCCGACCCCCACCCCAATCAGAGTCAGCACAACTAGGCTGATTCGAACCTGACACTGTAACTTGGGCTTTGCAGTTACTTTTACCCTTCTACTATAACCAAATCTCTTTTGCTTAATGTAGAAATTCATGGTAAAAGACAGAAACCAACAAAGAGCATCACTTTTACTATTAAATATAAGCAGTGTTTATATTGCTATTATGTTGTAAGCACCGTTTATTGTTGAGCCAAATAATGGACTGGAACTACACTTCCTTATCTTATTTCATGACTCCTAGGCCACTGTTGGACAATTCCAAGCATCAAGATCAAATGGATTACCTTCTTTTATACTCCCCAATTATTTAAAGTTATGCACCATTATCATTTCATCATTTTTAAATAATGACTTTCTTACATATTTTTTCCTGAAATCTGTAGTCGCTTTTCTCTAGTTCTTGCATCATTTGCCCTGATAATCTTCATATTTTCAGACTCTATGTCATAGTATTCCATGAAGTTCCCTTTCTCCACAGCCCTCTATTTTCTTGGCCAATCTGATAGGCTTTGTCTTTAGTCTTCTGCATATCTGTTATCCAGGAAGTTCCCTTTTAGGTTGAAATCCCTATTGGATATGCCCTTGTTTTCCTGGAGTACACTCAGGTAATTTCTTAGAAAAGGATATGTATGGGACAAATGATCTGATGCTCCGCATGTCTGAATTCGTTCTGTTTTGTTTTGCTTTCACCTTTGGCTGTGAGTTTAGCTGATTATAAATGTTGAAGGTCCTGCTCCCCTGTCTTCTAGCCTTCACAGTTGCTGATTCCAGACTGATTCTTATTCCTTTGTCATTAATATATTATTTTTCAGTGTTGAAACGCTTATCATCTTTTCTTTATTGGTGCTTTGAAACTTCATGCTGCTTTGTCTATGGAATGATCTTTTCATTCATTTTCTAGGTACTTGGTGGATCCTTCTCATCTGAAGACTGTTGTCTTAGGCTAGGTGTCCTAGCAAGCAGCACCTGAGATAAAAAATTATTATTGAGAAGTTTAATGACCAAGAAGCAGGAATGAGAGAAAATCAGAGTGAGTCACTGAAAGAGCGAGAAAAATACCGAGGCCACAGCTTTATGAAAAGCTGACGACTACTGGGTGGACAGGGCAGCTTCAGAAAGGAAGTTTAAAGATATACTTCTCCACACAGTCCTTCTAAAAAGAAGAAAGTGTGATTTGCCCAGTCCCATCTCCTTCTGGGCAAAGATTGCACCATGGAATAATTCCTACACACTTGCAGGTTGCATAGTTATTGGTGTCAAGAGAGTCCTCAGCAACAATGAGTCCCCAGGGTAGAAAGCAAAAGATCCTGCCGGGGCAGGAGGAAAGATGCTGTCAGGTCGTGTCCTTAGGTGACATGAGGGACAAAAGGCAGCTGCCACAGCAGGCCCCTTTCAGCAGCAGCAGCAGAAGCAGTGACCTGACTTCATCACCATGGGAACAGCAGCTGTCACTGCTAGATTCAGTCACTGCGGATCTGGGGTGGTTCATAAACTGAATCTCATGCAACTACTATTTTGGCAGATCTGGAAAATTGTCCTCTGGAACTTCAATTGTTTTATTTTGCTCATTCCCATTTTTAAGCTCCAAGAGCTCTTTCTTGATCTCTGTTTGTTCCTTTCTTTAG
Source organism: Theropithecus gelada (assembly GCF_003255815.1). Lineage (NCBI taxonomy): Eukaryota > Metazoa > Chordata > Mammalia > Primates > Cercopithecidae > Theropithecus > Theropithecus gelada. The sequence goes on along the minus strand of NC_037671.1, from coordinate 70,256,355 downwards.
CATCCTATTCTTGATTTAAGGTCATGATACTTTCTGAAATATCCATGAGAACATTAGTTAGATTTTAAAAGTTTTCTTCTATTAGGAGGCAGCCTGCATAGTGATTAAAAGGATGGACTCTAAAGCCAGACAGGCTGGATTTGATTCTCAGCTCTGCTGTGGCTTTATGACCTTAGGGAACTTGTCTGTGCCTTAGTTTTGATGGAGTTCAGGACACAATACTCCGAAAGATGACATCTTGGCGTAATGATTAGGAAAATGGCAGGAGCAGCAGAAAGGTCTCTCTGACCTGGAAGGAATTTTCTGACCTTCTCCTGAAGCAGGTCCTAAAACTCTCATGTGAGAGGTACCGTCCCTATACCCGGGGGAAAGGAACATCCTATCTTCAAAGATGAACACAGTGGTATCTGAACAAACAGGCCTTGCCAAGTTTCCCCCAGTTTATGACACTTACCTCATACTCTGCCTTATGGTATTTCTGCACAACTGTCCACACTTCTTCAAACCTACTGTAAAAAACACTCCCATTTCACATTTGAACCCTTTCTTCAGGTCTTCATTTCCTAATGAAGGCTCCTGTGTTACATAAAACTTATATCAAATAAGTGTATATGCTCTTCTCTTGTTAATCTGTCTTTTGTTACAGGGGCCCAACCAATAAACCTAAGATGGGTAGAAGGAAAACTTATTTTTCTCCCCTACAGTTTCTTTTCTTTTTTGTTTTTATTCTGTTTTTTGTTTGTTTGTTTCAAACAGATATATAAGGTAACTATTACACAAAAATTTAAAACTTCCAATTTGTTAAACTTAGAAAAGATACTGATTTGTAACTAAAAAAAAAAAAAAAAAACCTTTACATTTTTATTTCTCAAGCTAGCTTACCTCTACTTTCTAAAAGTTGTAAAATTTTTGGTTTAAAAATTGTCACTCTATGATTGTCACAATTTGTTTTTCTATGCCATGACAGAAACAAAATACTTTCAAATGTTCTGTGCATTTAAATGAACTAATGTATGTACATAAACTTATTTAAATAACTTTTATATTAGTAATAAACCAACACATACATTAAATACCTCTTCAGTGTAAACAGGAAATACTGATGATGATGCCAGCATGGAACTGTCAATTCACATTACAGCACAATTAATAATCAATCTGACTAAGTTAGTGATGTTTAAAGAACACAATTAGTCACTATATCTGCCAGAATAATTGAATATGTTAACATTCTCATCACGTAAATACCAATTTCATCATCTCATATCTTTCTCTTTACTCGTCTCCAGGTAGCAATAGCCCTCTCTGTGTGGGGCATGTAGAATAGGCCCAGAACTTGTTGGTCTAATATTTTCGGTCTAATTCTTTCCAACCTTTGGTAAACTTAGAAAGCCTACAGAGATCTCATATTGACTGTTTTCAATCTTTTAATTGTGACAGTCTTTTTGTTATTCTGTCTTTTCACCTTCCTTTGCCTGTCCATCTATAATTTCAATTCAAGTTTATGTCAATCTCTTTCTTGAAACCTGGAAATTTCATCAGCTGCAGATTTCCTTTTTTTTTTTTTTTTTTTTTTTTTTTTTTGCCTTTTCGTTTATCTCCTTTTCAAGCCTCAAAAATTCTTCCTGTTTTTACCTCTGCTGGGTATTATTTTCAGGTAGTAATTTTAGTTTACATTGACATTGATGGTTTTTCTGCTACTTTTTCTCTTTCTCTTCTTCCTCTTTTAGCTTCCTTTAAATATAAGCATATTTGGCCAGGCGCGGTGGCTCACGCCTGTAATCCCAGCACTTTGGGAGGCCGAGGCGGGCGGATCACGAGGTCAGGAGATCGAGACCATCCTGGCTAACATGGTGAAACCCCGTCTCTACTAAAAATGCAAAAAATTAGCCGGGCGAAGCGGCGGGCGCCTGTAGTCCCAGCTACTCGGGAGGCTGAGGCAGGAGAATGGCGTGAACCTGGGAGGCGGAGCTTGCAGTGAGCCGAGATCGCGCCACTGCACTCCAGCCTGGGCGACTAAGCGAGACTCTGTCTCAAAAAAAAAAAAAAAAAAAAAAAAAAAAAAA